>NC_061110.1:15944370-15956870 GCF_015104395.2 Macrobrachium nipponense | reverse complement strand
TGAAACTGATGGGCGTACACTGTAGCACTATGAAAAGGCATGCCTTATAATTCAGGGTTATAGGTATGATAACCTCACAATTTTGGCGTAGAATGGAATATAAAATTTAGGGCAAAGACCGAGCACTGGGACCTATGATGTCAATCAACGCAGAAAGGGAAATAGTGTGAAAAGGTTGGAAAGGCGTAACAGGAGGAAAGCCTCGCAGTTGCACTGAACCGATTGTAGGGGGTGTTTAAAGTGAGACTGAAGAAAGAGAATATGAACGGAGGTACAGTAAAAGCATAGCAGGGGTTGCAGCTAGGGGCCAAGGGACGCTGCAAAGAACCTAAGTAATGCCTACAGTACACTGCGTGAGGTATATTGATGGAACCACACTCCCACAGAGGGTCACGACTTTGGAGGACTAAATAATACATCTGCTTACAGTGACATACTTAAAATGTTTGAAAATATTTCATTGTAGCGCAGAAAAGCGACAGATTAAGAAAAAGTCCTCAGTTAAGACTATATGATATTTTCTTTTCATTAAGTATTATCATTATATGACAGTCTAATGTATTTCTTACCTAGCAGTAAGAATTATTATTACTGCTTGATTATGATAATATTTATGTTAAAACAACTAATATTGTTATTATTTTCAGAATATTGTTATCTCTCTTGCACACGCGACCGTGTGTTAATGAGCGCTGTCATTATTACGGTTATTGATAATGTAATTTGCACTACAAACATTGCGAGTATGCATTCTTTCTTAGTCACTATGCATTCTATTTCAGCAACTGTTCATTCTTTCTTAGCCACTGTGCATTTTTTTCAGTCACTTGCATTCTTTTTAGCCACTATGCATTCTGCTTTAGTCACTAAGCATTCTTTTTAGCCACTGCGTATTCTTTTTTAGTCACTGAGCATTCTTTTGTAGTCACTGAGCATTTTTTTTAGTCACTGAGCATTCTTTTTTTTTTTTCGTACGTTCTTTTTTTTAGCACGAGCATCTGTTTATCATAAGCATTTTTCTTCAGCACTTTTTGAGATCTATTCTGAGCATCTTTTTTAGTCAGTGATTCTTTTTAGTACGGGACATCTAGTCAGCATTCTTTTGTAGTCACTGAGCAGTCTGCTTTAGTTCACTCAAGCATTCTTTTTAGCCACTGTTTTGCCATTGTTTTTTATGCTTTTTTAGCTGAGCATTCTTTTTAGTCAGTGTGCATTCTTTTTTAGTCACTGAACATTCTTTTTTAGTCACTGTGCATTCTTTTTTAGTCACTGAGCATTCTGCTTTAGTCACTAAGCATTCTTTTTTAGTCACTGAGCATTTTTTTTAGTCACTGAGCATTCTTTTTTAGTCACCGTGCATTTTTTTAGTCACTGTGCATCTTTTTAGCCCCTATTCATTCTTTTTTCGTCACTGTGCATTCTTTGTAGCAATTATGCATTCTTTTTTAGTCACTGAGCATTCTGCTTTAGTCACTAAGCATTCTTTTTAGCCACTGTGCATTCTTTTTTAGTCACTGAGCATTCTTTTTTAGTCACTGAGCATTCTGCTTTAGTCACTAAGCATTCTTCTTTAGTCACTGAGCATTCTTTTTTAGTCACTGAGCATTCTTCTTTAGTCACTGTGCATTCTTTTTAGCCCCTATTCATTCTTTTTTCGTCACTGTGCATTCTTTTTAGCAATCATGCATTCTTTTTTAGTCACTGTGCATTCTTTTTTAGTCACTAAGTATTTTAGTCACTATGCATTCTGCTTTAGTAACTATTCATTCTGCTTTAGTAACTATGCATTCTACTTTAGTCACTATGCATTCTTTTTAACCACTGTGCATTCTTTTCTAGTACTGTGCATTCTTTTTAACCACTATGCATTCTTTTTTAGTCACTGTGCATTCCTTTTGGCCACTATACATTCTGCTTTAGTCACTATGTATTACTTTTTAGCCACCGTGCATTCTTTTTTAGCCTATATGCGTTCTTTGCTAGCCACTATGCTCTCTGGGTTATCCAGTATTAGTCCTTTTCAGCCATTATACATCCTTTTTTCATTAGACAGTATGCCTTCATTTTGGCCACTATGCATTTTTCATTAGCCAGTATGCATTCCTTTTGGCCACTATGCATTTTTCATTAGCCAGTATGCATTCGTTGTAGCCACTATGCATTTTTTCATTAGCCAGTATGCCTTCGTTTTGGCCATTATGCATTTTTCATTAGCCAGTATGCATTCGTTTTGGCCGCTATGCATTTTTCATTAGCCAGTATGCCTTCGTTTTGACCACTATGCATTTTTCCTTAGCCAGTATGCATTCGTTTTACCCAATATGCATTTTTCATGAGCTAGTATGCCTTCTTTTGGCCACTAAGCATTTTTCATTAGCCAGTATGCATTCGTTGTAGCCACTATGCATTTTTCATTAGACAGTATGCATTCGTTTCAGCCACTATGCAATTTTTCATTAGCCAGTATGCCTTCGTTTTGGCCACTATGCATTTCTTATTAGCCAGCATGCCTTCGTTTTGGTCACTATGCATTTTTCATTAACCAGTATGCATTCGTTTTAGCCACTATGCATTGTTTTTTAAAGGATACTAGCTTATTCCGGATGTTTTCCGACAACCTCTTTGTAGGCTGGACCTCAGGAATTAAATGTTAAATTTAACATTACTCTCCATTTCATCATTGTAGTTGTTCATAAGACCTCTTCCAATAATTGTTAAAATCGTGTCATTATGATTACTGATATCAGTCAATACTAAATGTATGAAATTGATACTTGGAAAGAAATATGAATCAGTTTTGGCGACCCAGCTACAAATTATTTTGAGGTCAAAATCAGTTATGCAAGTGAAGAAAACCTCATATCATAGAGAGAAAGAGAGAGAGAGAGAGAGAGAGAGAGAGAGAGAGAGAGAGAGAGAGAGAGAGAGAGAGAGAGAGAGAATAGAAATTTAAAGTCAAGTTAAACGTTTCAATGAAATATTTCATATTGATAATCTTTAGCCCTCGTGATGACGATAATAATATAGTGAGGGTTTTTGTCAAAATTCGGTTGCCATTGAGAAAGAGAAGCAGTGCTCAAGGTTCGCCTAACAATATGATTCAGTTTTCATTGGTGACCGAAACGCAAATGTTTGCTTGTATATATATATATATATATATATATATATATATATATATATATATATATATATATATAATATATACATATATATACATTATATTATATATATATATATATATATATATATATATAAATATATATATATATATATTTATATATATATATATATATATATATATATATATATATATATATATATATATATATATATATATATATATATATATCTATATACATATATATAAATATATATAGATACATATATAATATATATTATCTTTATATATATTGATATATATATATATATTATATATATATATATATATATATATATATATATATATATATATACATATATATATATATATGTTATATACCTATATATATATATATAAATATATATATATATGATCTATATTATAGATACTATATATATAGATAATCTATTATTATATAGATAATATATATATATACATATAAATATTAAATATATATATATATATAGATATAAATATATTATATATATATAATATATATAATATATAATAATTATTAAATAATATTTATATATATATATATATATATACTATATATAGATATATTATTAATATATTATTTAATTATTAATATCTAATATATTATATATATAAATATTATATAATATATATAATATATAATAATTATATTGATATAGTATATATATATATTAATATATAGATATCTAATATATATATATATATATATATATATATATAGTATATATATTATATTTATATATATATATATCATATATATATATATATATATATATATATATATATGTTGTTTTATATAGGAAGGAATAATATATTTAAGACATTGTTTTAAGGTGATATGCTGTGTCATTTCTAGAATGTAGAAATTCAATTTAGCTTCTCCTTGGAAACAGAATGGCCCGAAGTGACAAGCTTAGGAAATGCTAATATATCTTTCTGGGGTACGCGATGTCAAAGTTGCTACCCATGCAGATCAGTGCCACGTCCTGTCTCTGAAAAACTGGTTAGAGGCAGTTACTTGGGCATGAACAATGTGTGTGAGTTCATGCGTGTGTGCGAGCTTCGTCCCTACATAATGAGTAAGTAAGATTACCAATGTGGGAGATCGCTACAGAACCGGCAGAGCCAAGATGGCTTCTTCGAAAGTATTTCTGGTGAAGTGTGTGAATTCTGTGTTGAATGGGTAAGCATACTTATTATTTATTTTGCCAAAGGTGTGGCTTGATTGTATTTTGAATATTTATTTCAAATATGTTCTATTTTATATGATCTTTTGATTCTAATTTATAATCTTGTGCTTATCGATGTGTTCTCCTGTCTTTTTATAGATGGTTCTGAGATAAGGGAAACTGATCTGAGACAAGAGGAACTGATCTGAGACAAAGGGGAACTGAATATGGTGACTTAACTAGAAATGGGAACTTAACTAATGATTCTTGGTGTTACTGTACTATGACTATGCCTAGTTTTGTGACTAAGATAATGTTGGAGTGGGCTATCTGAGTTCAACCTTTTATTTAATAATTTTGTTAAGGGGGCCGGCCGGAACCCTTATATATGGGTGTATAGGGCGAAAAATGCAGTCATGAAAAAATTCATGGAGCTTCATATGGCAATTGAGAAAATGTATATGAAATATTTCGTCAAAATTCCTCTTACTTTTCGTAGGTACAGGGTATTAGTAAACATAACTCAATAAGCCTAAAACATTCGTCCGTACAAGAAAATGCAATATTTCTTCTGTTATCGTCAATTTTGATAATTATTGTCAAAGAAATTGTGAGAAATGGCATCTGCAGTGATTCCGTGAGTCGCAGAGGGGACTTGGGGAGTATCCCATGAGTCAGTGCGAGCACATACTTCAAGTAGTCTACATGTTCGAATTTCTTCTCTGACATTCGTTTGCTTTTACATGTGTTTATCTATGTTTTGGCAAGAATTTCATCATGCCAATGAGGAAAAGACAAGGAAAACATCTCGCTAGCATAAAGACGAAGAAAATTCGCTCTAATATGATTACAGAATATAATATATGCGATATTAGCGTAGTTAGTGAAGAGAGAGAGAGGGAGGGTTGTGTAGTAAGTAAACGCCCCGTCTGCCTGAAAACGCACATGTCTTACTGTCCCCAGGCTACGATCTTTGAGCAAAGGGACCTTAATTTATGATATAAAAAACATAGTTTTTGGGTTTTATTAATACCCAAAAAGGAATATGAAATTCATAATAATCATGATTTATTAACATTGTCTTTGTAAAAAGAGAGTATAACTTCGAATTTCACCTCTTGACATTCTCTGCCATTTACGTTTGTTTATTTTTGTTTCAGCAAGAATTTCATCATGCCAAAACGGAAAATACTAGAAAAACATCTAGGTAACATATAGAAGAAGAAAATTCGCTGTAATAAGTCGAGTTAGTGAAGGCGAGAGAGAGAGTTGCCCCAAGTTACGATATATGAGCAAAGGGATCATAATTTATGATTAAATTATGATAAATAAAATAGTTTTGGTTTATTAATACACAAAAGAGAAATATACATTCATAATAATCATTATTTATTAACATTGTCGATATAAAAATACGAAGAAAAACTTTGAACGCCCGTATCTCAAAACTATACTTATTGACCTTCAAAATCTATCTTCTCACTTAGTTTTAAAGCTATAACATTGGAATTTGGTATATAACTCAGAAAGACATTATAGAACAATAAAATGAAGCCATTTTTTCCAATTTTTGTTTCGTCTTTTTTTTTATAAATTTTGTTTTCCTAATTTATAGGGTTTATTTTTTTTACCATAATGAAAAATTCATATCTAGCAAAAAAATGACTTTTAGAAAAAAAACTCCTCATTTGATTGGAGGTCTACATCAGATCTATATATGGTAGTAATCCCAGGTCTTAATATTAAATATCAAGGGAGGATATAGAATTTGAAAAATGGTTATTTTCGGGATAAATCGCCCTGGCGTCACAAAATCGAAGGTCAGAGGCAAAAATCATATGCGGTTTGGAGATGTCCCAAGTCACCTTATTAAGTGGTATGAATATCAAAGTCCTGTCCTTAAAGAATGGCATTAGCTGGCCGGCCCCTTTAAGAACCTGAGTTATTTAGTATATGCCTTGCTCTTAAATAAATGTATTTTTGTAAGAGAGAGAGAGAGAGAGAGAGAGAGAAAGGGGGGAGTGTTGGTGTTGGAGAGGGGTGAGAGAAAATGGATGTTGCTAGTGCCTTAGATGCACGAGCCAAGCTACCAGACCCTTTTAAGAAGTACCGAGATAAGGATCACGGTAAAAGTTGGTGGCAGCGGTGTAGGGACCGTTGTTACGTCTTTTGTGAGATTAATGGCAGCTTAAAGAGGCTGTTTTGAGAGATTGGTTGTGGAAATGGACTAAGATTTCATATGCTAGGTGACAGATGATAGGAATTTTCTAGCTGTTGTTGTGGCACTGGGAGGGAAAAATTCAATTAGGATCAGCATTTTTGTCTGTCGCGAAACACGCTGCAAGCAATGGGTCACTCAGTTGGGTCTTGTGAGTGCACGTTTGCCAAAGTGCTTTCTTGCTCGAGTGCCCGGTCGTTCTTACACATGCAAGTATGTGTGTATTTGCGTGTTTATTCATACTCAAAAGTCTGCAGTATGATCTTCTTTCATTGACGGCGTGAGTGTTACATTTTTTTTTGCCCTTGTGTTTTTTTTTTTTTTGTCTTTGTGTGTTAATCATTTTTGGAGCTGAAGAGGCAGTTTAGATTACCATATTTTTTCCCATGGGAGCAGAACGTGATAAGTTTTTTTAGCACATGTTTAGAGGCGACGCATTTTTTTTCTTTTTTTGATACATGCGTATGCATATGTAGGTTTCATACATGCAACTCAGTTCTTGAAACAGCACCTCTCATGCATACGCTCTCAGCGCATTTTTTTTTTTTTTTTTGCTGAGCAATCCATGGGTAGTGCCTGAGGGAGGTTGAAATTTTTTTCTTTGTGCCGAGGTTGAGGGAGTGAGCTTGGACTTGACAACAGGGTTCAATGACATCAGCTTATAGCCACTGAGAGATGATGTGATATCCCCATAGGGTTTTCTTTTAGAATGATTTTTGTTCTTTCTTTTGTGTAAAGAAAAAATGAATATTAAATGAAAATGGTGCAAGTTTTCCTTGCGCTTTGGAGAACGCCTTTATGCAATAGTAGAGGACGTGATTAGAACTGGGGATACGGAGATTATTTGCAAAGGGTGATGATACTGGTGAGTGGTAATATTTAAAGCCTATACTGGTGATACAGGGAATTATTACGGGAGATGTTTATGGGGATTCTATTGGAGTTCACGGAGGTAATAATTTTGGTGAATGTGCCAATGATACTATGGGTGGCGATATTGGTGATATTGGTGATACTGGCGAGTACTAATATTGGTGATATTGAGACTAACAGTCAGGTGCTTGTAATGAATCTTAAGGGTGGTGATGTTTGTGAATAGGAAGGTACTAATCACAAAAATAATTGTGTTTTATCGAAGGATATTGTGTTAATGTCCATTTCAAAGACTATAGTAAAAGTCAAATTGAGTAAACCTACTGGTCTTCTTTTGCCCTGGCGTTTCTTTGATAGCCTAGTTTTCCTTTTTTATATGGGTTCAGTAGATAATTGCTTGAAGTCTACGTGAGTCACTGATGTTACAGGTGTCACGTAAACAGTTAACAGTGCCATTGGCTTTTCTTTCCCCCTTTTGGACATTAGCCATCGCTGACGTAAGTTTTTCTTTATCATGGGCGAATTTGAATTTATTTTTATCTCAGAACTGTTTGTGTAGATTTTTTAATATCTCTGTTCGTGACTTGGAATCATTGTTCGGGAATGCATTTATAATTTCAGCTGTTTGATGCTGCAAAGAGATTTAGGGGAGAATTTTTTTTCATTTTTTGAATTTGTACATAATGGCACTACTTTTTTTGTCTGGATATTTGTGTTCCGGAAATTGTTGGCCTCTTGCACAATACTTTTGTTGTGTTTGTGGCAACTTTGCCAGAGATAGAAAACTTGATTAAGTTTCTGGTGGCCTGTGCCGAAGTGAATATGGGGAAGTCTTTGTTAAGACACATCGGATTTTTGGTTTTGTTATAATGAGTTATGGCCCACTAATGATTTTTTCTAGAATTTCTTTGGCAATTTTTTTGCGAAGTTTTTGCCCTTTTCAGCAGTTATGCTAAACAGAGAGTTTGTAGTTTTTGAATGTAATATTGAGCTCCTTAGCGAGACTTTTCGAGGATATTTTACTAGCAAAGTTTTTAGAATCCGATTATAAGGAGAATTGGTGATATAATATTTTGGCCATGTGATATTTTGTTTTGTTGGAGATAGTCCAGAGTTTAGGCCTATGGTGAAAAGAGCTATGTTTTAGTTCACTGTTTTGGATTCAGTTATTTTTGCAGTTTTTTAGACTGGGGAATATTTTTATTGCCTGAGAGGTATTATTATTAATATGGTGATATGTGGGTGGCATTAATCTTTGGTAGTGGATTATTGGTGGTTTTGATTTTTGGAGCTGAATTTCTGTGGTTTTACGGGCCAAAAAGGGGGGTATTGTGGTGCCTTTGGTGTTGTGGCTCTTAGGGGCAGATGGCATTACTGCATTGTGGTTGTATGGAGGTGTATTTTTATATTCACCTGTGGGTATTTTGGCAGTATATAATAATTGAATTGTGGTTTACTGTGGGTTATATCCTGAATAGGTGGTAATTTGTTTTATATACTTGGGGCAGCATCATGGGGGAATTGTGTCTTTAAGGAAAATTTTTGGGCACCTTGGTGATATCCTGGAGATAATTTTGTGAAATGTGGTTATATAATGTCAGTATAGAATTTTTTGGGTTTTTGGAGAATAATGGTCTTCTGAGGTTGCAAGACTGACTAGACAAATCTATAGTGCGGTTCGAAGCACCTGAAGTGTTCACAGGTGGATTTTTGCTGATAATGGTGTGATGAGTCCTGTTGTTAACTTTTTTCCTTTGGAGTTGATTACTTGGAGATTTGCACTATTTTCGGAGGTGTTGATTTTGGCATTCCACGGAGATGTACTATGTAAGGGATTGTTTTCCGGTCGTTTCTGATTGATGAGATATGTTGCGATAGCAAATTCCTTAATGGTAAATACTGCATTTTTGGGAAAATGTTGGATTATATATATGTTTTTTCCTCTCTTATGTGCGCTTTGTAATTGGGAAAGTTCACTTATTATTGTTGCTATTATTTTTTTTCTTTTTTTTTCTTTTCCTACGAGAGATGTAATTGGGGTTAAGCTTACATAGCATATCTATTTTAGACAGAAGATATAATTTGTCGGGTATGTGAGATAGATAGAAGGGGTGTTTGGCATTATGTTTCATGGAGGTTAATTATATAAACAGTAAAAGGGTTTTGCTGTTAGACATTAAAGAGTTCTTACTGACTTTGTAAGTTAGTGAAATATCAGAGCTTGAGAGAACATTTTTAGTGATAATTTGGAGCTGGTTTTGTTACTCTTTTTTTCTCTTTGGCTCATTTTTCCTTTTTTTTTTATGCTTGTGAGAATTGGTGAGTTTAAAATGTGATGACAGTAGTCGTAGAGTTTTTGTGATTTCTCATTTTGGACAGTTTGGGTGGTTTGTGCTAATATATGTGTGGGGTTGGAGAGTCTTTTTTTTATATTATTGGAGAAATTAATATTTTCTTTACGGGGTTATAATATTGATTTATGATTTAGTGATCTTATGAAGTTACTTCACAAGTTTTAGTTAGAAATTAGTTCAGTGGTTATATTAGTTGTGATTAATTAGAAAATGTTCAGTTATTATTTCTTAGATTTTTGAGGTCATTATTTGACAGATGTATGTCTAGGGTTAATTCTTTTTGACCGATGACATGACTGAAACACCATAAACATCGTTCCCCTACGCCAGCAAGACGTCCTTCAACTTCTACAGAGATGTTGCCAACATGTGAGAGAATCTACGAGTCTACGGGGTTTTACGATGCTTTTGGACTAAGGAAGTCGTCAGTTGTCTTCCACGTTTTGCCTTTCTACAGCGTGTTTCACTAGTCTGTGCAACTGCAGACCATACACACACGGGAGCGTCGAAAATTCAAGATGAGATGTTTCTACAGTCAACTGTTATTATAGCCCAGATAAAGGCTATTCAAATTTATTTCATATGACAGACATTGTACTGCCAAAGATGTGGAGTTATTTTTATATTTGGTGTTTAATGAGCCGGCCAATGTGTTTTATATGTATAAGTTGTTTTATGTGAGCTGTGGCTAGGCAGGTGCTAGCTTCTTGGGGTGGCCGAGTAGCTGTTATATAAAAAGAGGAATTAATAATATATTTAAGTCATAGTTGTAATGTGAGATCCAGTGACTTTCTTAGAATGTAATGAGTCATCTATTTAACTACCCATGGAGACAGAGTGTGGTCCAAGTGACAAGACATCTCAGCTTTGGAAATGCTGAAATAATTCCTCGGGTGACGCGATGTCGTAGTTGCTGTCTAAGCAGATCAGTGCCACGTCCTGTCTCTATGCACGGGCGGTTGCAGAGGTGCCTTCTGAAACTGTTTTGAGGCAGTTACTTGGGCGTGAACAATGTGTGTGAGTTCGTGCGTTCACGCGGGCTACTTCCCTACATAATGAAACCAATGTTAGCCATAATTGGAGATCTGTACAAGAGAGGCAAAGAGCCTAGATGGCTCCTTTGAAAGTATTTTTGGTGACGTGTGTGTGAATTCTGTGTTGAAAGGGTAAGCATAATTATTCTTTAGCTAAAGGTGTCGCTTGATTGTATTTTGAATATTTATTTCAAAGATGTTCTATTTCATATGATCTTTTGATTTTGATTTATAATCTTGTGCTTATCGATGTGTTCTCCTGTCTTTTAACAGGTGGTTCTGAGACAAAGGGGAACTGAATATGGTGACTTAATTAGAAATGGGAACTTGACTAATGTTCCATGGTTTACTGACTATGTTGACTATGCCTAATGTTATGATTAAACTAATGTTAGTTATATTAATTATTGAGGGTTATCTCAGTTATTTGGACTTTGAGTCCAACATTTCATTTAATCCTTTTGCTAAGAACCTCAATTATTTAGCTAATACTTTGCTCTTAAATAAATGTATTTTTGTAGTTCACTAGCATGATTTAATGGCCTTCGTAATGTAGAGAGAGGGGAGAGTGTTGTCAAGAAAGAGAGAGAGAGAGAGAGAGAGAGAGAGAGAGAGAGAGAGAGAGAGAGAGGCCAGTGCTTTGCCTCTACAGGACTATTGCTACCAGACCCTTTTAAGAAGTACCAAGGTTAGGATCTCGTAAAATATATAATAGAAATAATTAAGACAATATGTTTAAAAGACACCATTGTGAATGCGATTTGTATCTTTTCTTTCTGAGTGAGAGAATGTAGGGTTCATCAGTTTAGCTTCTCCTTGGAAACAGTGCCTGAAATGACAACTTGGGAAATGCTAAGGTATCTTCATTGGGTAGTGTGATGTCGAAGTTGCTGCCTATGGAGATCAGTGCCACGTCCTGTCTGTATGCACGGGCGGATACAGAGGTGCCTTATGTAACTGGTTAGAGGCAGTTTCTTGGGCGTGAACAATGTATGTTAGTTCGTGCGTGTGTGCAAGCTTCTTCCCTACATAATGAGAATGTAAGTTACTCAAGATGGGAGTATTTTTTGTGAAGTGTGTGAAATCTGTGTTGAATAGGTAAGCATACTTATTCTTTAGCCAAAAGTTGGCTTGTCTGCATTTTGAATATTGTTTCAAAGATGTTCTATTTCACTTGACCTTTTTATTTTTGCTTTTTAGTCTTTTGCTTATCGATATGTTCTCCTGTCTCTTTATAGGCGATTCTGAGACAAGGGGAACTGTTCTGAGACAAAGAGGAATTGATATGGGAACTTAGCTGATGTTCCGTGGTGTTACTATGGAGACTGTACTATGACTATGCCCAGTTTTATAACTAAAATAATGTTGGTTATTGCAGGAGAAATATGGAGTGGGAGTTCAACCTTTCATTTAATCATTTTATTAAGAACCTGAGTTATTTAGTTTATGCTTTGGTCTTAAATAATATATTTTTGTAGTTCACGAATCTGATTTAATTGCCTTAGGTAATGTCGAGAGAGAGAGAGAGAGAGAGAGAGAGAGAGAGAGAGAGAGAGGAGGGATGGAGAGAGAGAGAGAGAGAGAGAGAGAGAGAGAGAGAGAGAGAGAGAGAGATGGGGGGCGGGTGTTGGAGAGAGAGAAAATGGATGTTAGCCAGTGCCTTTGCCACATGGTTCATAGTTACCAAACCTTTTG
>NC_061110.1:15927766-15943870 GCF_015104395.2 Macrobrachium nipponense | reverse complement strand
TGGAAATTTCTACAAAATAAAGTTATAATTTGCTAAAACAATAAAATAAGAGCTGATTACAAGATCCAATAGTTGAAAAGTTAAAACAGTTTAATGGTCTAAAATTACAACTCCTCACACTTAAATTACCATGCACACTTGAAAAATAAAACAGACCAGAAGTGACCAAACAACTTACAAATGGACGAGAAAAGTTAAAACCATTTTCAAAAATTTTCACCTAAAATTACACAAACATAAAAGTTCACAAAATAATAATAAAAAATAAAAGTCGTATATTCACAAAAACCATAGACAAAAACAGCTCAAACACTTAATCAACCTTTCAGCATCAAAGATAAAAACACACTAAAAGTAAAACAACGTCAAGACGGCACAAGGAATGACCAGAAAATTAATTAGGGCTAAAAAAAACAAGGGGGACAGACGCAGGGAATGGTTGTTTGGTTAAGGTTGGATCCCGTAGGGTTTGATGTTCAGAGTTTCCAAAATCAACAAGGTTCGTTGGTCCCCACCCTGTTTGGCCAATAATTTTTAAATCTTCGTATTTGACTGCTAGCTTAACATTTAATAATTCGTGCCTTCCTTTATATAAGATGTTTCTGGGTTAGATAACTTACACCCAGTTCTAAAATAAACTAACCCCACCCCGATGGGAATCGGCCCTGACCATGAGAAGGGACGCGGGCCGGGTAGATCCGACCCAATAATTTTCCCAGATTAACATCTGGGGACAAGTTTTGTTATTCATAAACGACACCCGACGTCATCAAAGGGCAGAGCCGATCTTTAAACATGAAGAGCGAGGCCAATGGGTTTGGGGATTCTGTTGTATAAGCTTTAGATTTACGGCCTCCAAAATGTTCTGCTGCACAATCTTGGTTTTAAACTCTTTTCGAGAATTGTCAATTTAAACAGGCACGGGGGAAACTGGCATAATGAGGGAAGGATCTTGGGACCTTAAAACAAATAGGCTGTTCGGAAACCCTTGTATTAAAGTAGTTCATTTAAAAATTATCTCTCCTTTTTCCTCTTCTCTCTCCTCCTTCTCTTCTCTCTCTCTCTCTCTCAAGTTTCCTCGTCGTTTCTAACTAAAACCTGGAATAAATGTCCAACCACGTACGGTCTAATAAGGGCCAGAACTCATTTTAACAAAAAGCACAAAACAACTTCCTCCCTTCCCAAGCTTACATATAAACAAGCTGGGACCAATGGCGACACAGCAATCAACTTTTATTACGGAAAAATTCTGATAGGCAAAAACAGCTTTCAAAACAAGCAATAGCCTAATCCCATTCCCATTTCATTAAATCGGAAAAATACGGAGAAAAACACATCCTTTTTTCCTTTCCCGGATAGCATTAAACATAATAACAACGACGCAACGCCTAACCACTTTTCAATCTGAGGGCGGAAAATGTGGATATTAAACATTAGAACTATGAATATCCTCTTTAAAGTTATTTATTTCCAGGACCCTTAATCAGTTTTGCTTTTTGGCGATTAAGAATATCACACCAACACACACACCCCACCACACACAACAGTAATATATATATATAATAATATATATATTAATATATATATATAAATATATATATTATATATTATAATATATCTATATTATTATATATATATATATATAATACTATAATAAATATATGTATATAATATATCTATATAATATATAAATCTTAATATACATAATATATATTATATATTTATATATATAAAAGCGACTCGGAAAAAAGAAAACTATGAAGTTAGACACTAAATCCTCCATTTCTTTTCGGAGTCATATTCACAGTTTTACCACCCCCTTACCCATACCTCCCCTACCCAACCAGTGGGTACCGATTTTCTAATTCTGCATTCCAACATGACCTTCCCTCCCGGTTTAAATATTAATATCTACTTATATTCTAAGTTTCATCAAAATCGCTCAAGGAATTAGTGCATTTGTATGTCGGTTCCGTACAAAATAAACATACGTTTTCTCATTTAATATATGTGATTTTTAAATTCTGGTTTTGTTCTCACAAGTTTGATTAACCGATTTAAACATTTTAAAAAACTCAAAAATAAAAATCGCTAAAGGAATGTGGATTTGGATGGCGCTTTTTATGTTCTCATTACAAACAAGAACAAAACAACAAGCAGATATTTTTTCATTCATATAATATATATCATATATATATATATCTATATATAATATATATATATAATATTATATATAATAATAATATATATAGATGTAGTGTGTGTGTGCGTGTGTGTGGGCGATGTGGGTGTTGTGTGTGTGCGTATGTGTGTTGTGTATAAACAAATCCTTCCTGTTAAAAAGGTTTACGTTACCGTTCAAGTATAAAACGGCTCATTAAAAGACAGGTTTTTAAAGCGTTAGGACTTATACTATGATGGGACCCAACTTCCGATCCTTATCACTACTTAAAAAACGGTGGAAAGTCAGTCCAACCGAAACAATATAAGACCATTCAACTTTAAACCAGCATTGTGTTTAATTGGCTTCTCGATATTATAATATATAAATATATTATATATCTAATATAAATAATCTATATTGTGGTTGTGGTGTGTGGTGTGTAGTATATTTATGTTATTTAATATATATATATTATATATATATAAATTTTTTTAAAAATTATAATAAAAAATTGATAATATATATATATATATAATAATATATTAATATAGATATATTATGTAACATATATATGGTGTGTGTCGTGTGTTGTATAATATATAATATATCTAATAATATATATGTATTATATATATAATGATATATATAAATAAATTTTATTTATATCATAAATATATATAAAATAATAAATAAATATAAATGGATATGTATTTATATATATATATTCTATATATAAAATATTTAAAATATTATTGGAGTATTATATATATATATATAACCTATATAAATAAATATTAATAACTTATAATAAGTAATAATAAGATATATAATATATCTTATATATATATACTATATATATATATATATATAATATAGATAATATATATATTAAAGAAATATTTTAAACTGATATTTGTGTATTGAAATAAAAATAGATATGAAGAAATACAACTGTCAAGAACAACGACGCCTCCGACGCGACAAAACCTTTCTATACCACAACTCTTCAAAATAACAATTTCCAAGAAAATTAATATCTTAGTTTGGAAGGCGAGATTGAGCGAAGTTCCCTTCCGAAATAACCTAGAGAGAAAAGGTGCCATATTTGTTTTTCTTTCCCTGTAATAAAACCTGTAGGTGGCAGAGTATTGAAAGGAATGAAAAAAAACACAAATAAAATTTCCTTACTATCTAAGAGTGCTGTTCTCTTGAGGGCTTCCTATGCCCTGGAATTGGTAGCCATTAGTCAAAGTTCTCTTTCGGGTTACGTGAGGAATATCGGGTTGACTGAGCTGTAAAGGAGATTGTCCTAGGAGGCGTTGCAGGCTTCTAGTTGTAGACTTCTAGTTCGTCAGTTCTTTCAGACAATCAATTTATGTTTTACATTTAACTATCTAATCGTGGCTAGGTTCAGTACATAATCTTTAGGCAAAATGGTATTTATGTACTTTATTATATAGTGTATATATATATATATATATATATATATATATATATATATATATATATATATATATATATATATACTATATATATTAGTCACATCTGCGATGGAATTATCTCTGCACTTAAGAGAATTTTTAAATTACATTAGCTTAGTATCTTGCCAACGAACCATTATTACTCAAATGGCGACAAAGAAAACACTGCTCACGTATTTTATGTATAATATATAACAATAAATCAACAATTACAAAAACTAGATATCAAAACACCAACACGAACATTAATTAAATATTCCACAATATAGTTACGACTTACGGTACTGAATAGCAAGTAAGAATATAGCAATCACAACTGTCACTGTTAATAGTTGGAAGTATACTCCTACTTCATCCCTATAGTTAAGGTCGAAGAAAGGTTTGAAATACAAAAGCAAAGAGCACAGAGTGGAAGTAGGTTGCGCGGTCAAGAGATGGCGCTGAAGCAAAAGAGACTGGAATACTCAAATAGGGAAAAGGTACACATTGTTGAAAAGAAAATATATACAATATATAAAAGTACAAAGAGGGAGAGTGGCAATTCGTCATATTCGCCCCCGCTAAGATGGGCCTACTATAGTGGGACCAGATGGTTGTGGTGAAGGGGGTGAAGCCGCGACAGTGTCAGGGATGAGATTGTTGGCACCGTCCGATCGACTAAAGTCGGATGATTGAAGGCCGACAAAAATATATGACCAAACGAAGTAGTTTGTTGTTTTCGGAGGCGAGAAAGTTCGAGGAAGATGAGTGGTCGATGATCGGTATATACTACTACTACTGTGGTGTCCTTCCAAGTAGGGTTTGAAAGTGTAGTGGCGAAGCGGAGATGGCATAAAGTTCCTTCTCGACAGTGGCCACCTGGTTTGGGCTCCTATGAAGAAGCGAGAGTGGTAGGTGACGGGAAGGAGATGATGAAGTAGTGGTGGTGTTTCTGTGGTACTGACTGAGTAAGACTGTAGCAAAACAACCCCATAACCTGTATTGCTGGCGTCAATCTGCATGAAAAATTATTTAAAATCAGGAGCTCTTAAGAGGGGTTTAGAAACAAGATGCTCTTCAGTTGCTCAAAAATGTGAGTGTTCTTCGGTCCAGTCAAACTTTACCTTAGGGGAAGTAAGAGCATAGCGAGGGAGCAGTAATAACAGCAAAGTTCTTTATGAATTTAGCATAGTAAGAAACCATTCCTAAAAAAAAAAAAAACTTAAGTTGCTGTCTGGTGGCAGGAATAGGAATGTTCTTGATATTGTCTATATTAGCCTCTTTAGGTAAAATTCCTCCACAACCAATGCAATGGCCTAGATAATGTACTTTAGCTTGACCAAAAGAACGTTTAGCATGGTTGATTGTCAGCCGACTTTTTGCAGGCGTTGAAAGAGTTCTTCCAAGGTGCGAGGATGTTCCTCCCCAGGTCTTGCTGGCAATCACAAGGTCGTCGAGATATGCAAAGACATCTTTAAGACCTCTAGTTATCTCTGCCATCATGCGCTGGAACGTTGCAGGTGCATTACAGAGTCCAAAGGGCATTACTAAGTAAGAAAAGAGACCAGAAGGCGTTATGAATGAAGAGATTTACTTAGCTTTATCAGTCAGTGGTACCTGATAATATCCTTTTAGTAAATCGATTTGGGTTAAGAATTTGGCATTACCAATATTATCTAGAATGTCATTAACCCTAGGAAGTGGATAGGAATCTTTAACAGTCACTTTATTTAATTTCCTATAATCAGTGCAAAGTCTGAATTGCCCATTAGGTTTGGGGACCAATATACATGGTGAACCCCAAGGCGATGTACTGGGTTCTGCTAAATTATTGTCTAATAAATACTGAACTTCCCTTTTCAATGTTTCTAGTTTAACTCCTGCGGCTCTATAAAAAGGTTGACGGATTGGAGTGGTATTTGGTTTAAGCAATATGTCATGGTGGACAGTAGAGATACATTTAGGAATATCAGTACTAGTGTCTGGAAACTATAGTAAGAGTCTTGTCAATGCCTGTTTTTGAGGTACATTTAGATGAGAAAGATAGCATCTAAAGATATTAAAATTTCACTATTAGAAAAATCCTTAAATGATAAAATGAGATTGGTTTCATCAGCTCATTAGATTCATCATCTAATGTCAGGTTAAGTACCTTTTTTGCCTCTGTATTAGCTTTGGTTACCACTAAAGCAATATTAGGACTCACCGTTTTGAGTGGAGTGATATAAGGTTTAAGGAGGTTTACATGAACTAATTGAGTTGGTCGTTTTCTGTCTGGAGTGCTGATTATGTAGTTTACTTTAGAGGTCCTACAAAGGATCTTGTAAGGTCCAGCATATTTTTCTCGTAAGGGAGCGCCAGGAATAGGATGATACACTAAAACTTGTCGTCAGTTTTGAACTCTCTCATTTTTGCCTTCTTATTGTATATGTGTTTGCATCTTCTGCTGGAAGAAACTAAATTAGTAGCAGCATATCTAAATGTATGTAAATTTCTTTAAATCTTTTAAATACTGGTAGTTTCTTCTGGCTTCCTCTGCAAAATATTCTCCTTTACCGAATTTAGAATAGTTCATGGTTTTCGATAGAACATGAGCTCAAATGGGGATACCCCTGTGGAATCATGACGAGTACATCTAAGTGCATACATGAGAAGATCAAGGTCCTCATCCCAGTGCTGTCGTAACAAACTTTTTATAGTCTGGTGCATTCTTTCCAAGGCACCATTCTGCGGGTGATAAGCAGAAGAGTAAACATTATGGATATTAAATTGATACATAGCCTTCTTGAAAAGATTGCTAGTAAAATTGGTACCTTGATCGCACTGCCAGTTCTCTTGGGAACCTAATAAGGAGAAGGTTTTCAACAATTGTCCAACTATGTTTTTAGCACAGATATTTTTAATGGGAAAGTCTAAGGGATACCTAGTGGTAGGACAAAGGACAGTCAAAAAGTATTCATTACCCTTGCGAGCCTTTGGCAAGGCCCAACACAATCAATAATTACCTTATCAATGGTGACTTAGGTACTGGTAATGCTTGAACCGGTGCTGGAGGTATTTTCTCATTAGGCTTACAGTGATCTGACAGTGGTGACAGGAAGCAATGAACTCCTATATGTCCTTTCTCATTTCTGGCCAATAAAAATCCTCAAACAACCTCTTGTAGGTTTTATTCACTCCAAGATGAGATTCTGTAGAATGAGCGAGGTCAAGCAGGGTTTCCTTAAGGCTCTGGAAAAACAACCTGAAAACAGTCATGCCCACGAGTTAGATGTTGGAGCTATGGGAGACTTGTAATGGCGAAATAAAAATATTTTTCTCCACATAAAAGTATGGAGTTTTAGGGTTGTCATGTAGGATCACTACTTTATCCCAGAATGTTTTCAAACTTTAATCCTTCTGTTGAGTACAGCAAACTGTCCTTATTTATATCAACTAAATCCAGAGCTTCTGTATTCTGTCATTCTTACCTTCGGAGGAAAATTAGTGCTGGGCGTTTTACTAAATGTTCTAGTGATTACTGGGAGATTTTACCTGGCTTTTTGGAAAGCTCATCTTTGATTACTACCTCAGGTGTTTTTACAACCAATTTAGGTTTAAGTACAGAGGATCCTGCAAGATCATTAACAATAATCATCTGAATAGGATAACAAGGTAATGGGTTTACCTAAGACAGCAACCTTTGCCTTACCTGTAAAATAAGGACAAGCAATATCCACCTCAACCTCGGGTAGAAAAGTAGTAGTGGTTAGATCACTATCTGCTATATACTCTTTTGTGTATTTTAGTTGTCGTGATCGCAGCCGAAATTATTGTCTGGGATGAAGCAGTCTCTCTCAGACCTGAGACAGATGACTCATTAAGGGAAGCCTCACACATGAATTCATTAAATGGTTCCAGATCTGTGAAGGAAACAAAAGCATGACATGTTACTGCACCTTTAGTTTTCTTTGACTTACCATCAGTGTTTACTTCTGACCTCTGACATTTTGGACTAGGACAATTTTCTATGGAGTGTCCATCTTTCTTACAATAAGCACAACTAACCTGTTGAGATTTAGGCGATGAGAGTCTTTGAAGGATCTTTACTATTCTTGTGAATTAGATAATAGTTGTCAGCTAAGCTAGCTGCTTTTACTACTTCAGTTTCCACCTTTAAAAAAAATGTACATAAGTAGCAATATTAGAGGGAACTTTACGCAAATTTCCACCAGCAAATCAGATTTTTAAGAGTCTAAATCAGTTACACCAGCTCTCTCCAACCATTTGTTAAACTGTCTTACCTTTAATTCTAGGCAAACATCATGAAATTGAGTCTTGAAAGAGTTTCTAAACGTTTGCCTGTAGCCTTCCACATTAATGGGATATGCATCTAAAACAGTCTTTTTAAGAACTTCATAGTCTTTAACCCCAATTAAATGAGATGCAACATATGCAGCCTTAACTTTTCAAGTGGTTGCGCACGAGAATTGTCCAGAAAATAGGTGGCCAATTTAATGACTTTGCTATGTCTTCAAATGTTTGAAAGAAAACCTTTGGATCCTTATCGTTGATTCGGGAACTAATCTGCTGGCTTTAGTCACATAGAATACCGTGGGAAGTTTTCCTTCATCCTCTTTAGCCTTTGACTTACCATCAGTGTTTACTTCTGACCTCTGACATAAGTAGCAATATTAGAGGGAACTTCACGCAAAAATTCCTCTCAGCAAAATCAGATTTTAAGTGAGTAAATCAGTAGCACCAGCTTTCTCCAACCATTTGGTAAACAGTCTTACCTTTATGTTACAGAATCTACAACGTCTGAGATTGAGTCTTGAAAGAGTTTCTAAACGTTTGTCTGTAGCCTTCCACATTAACGGCATATGCATCTAAAACAGTCTTTTTTTAAGAACTTCATAGTCTTTTAACCCCAATTAATTGCGATGCAACATATGCAGCCTTACCTTTCAAGTGGTTGTGCACGAGTATTGGTCCAGAAATTAGGTGGCCCAATTTAATGACTTTGCTATGTCTTCAAATGTTTGAATGAAAACCTCTGGATCCTTATCGTTGAATTCAGCAACTAATCGTGCTGGCTTTAGTCACATAGATATCGTGGGAAGTTTTCCTTCATCCTCTTTAGCCTTTGACTTACCATCAGTGTTTACTCTGACCTCTGACATTTTGGGCTAGGACAATTTTCTATGGAGTGTCCATCTTTCTTACAATCAGCGCAACTAACCTGTTGAAATTTAGGCGATGAGACAGTCTTTGAAGAATCTTTACTATTCTTGTGAATTAGATAATAGTTGTCAGCTAAGCTAGCTGCTTTTAATACTTCAGTTTCACCTTTAAAATGTACATAAGTAGCAATATTAGAGGGAACTTTACGCAAAAACTCCTCCAGCAAAATCAGATTTTTAAGAGTCTAAATCAGTAACACCAGCTCTCTCCACCATTTGTTAAACTGCCTACCTTTATGTTACAGAATTCTACAAACGTCTGAGATTGAGTCTTGAAAGAGTTTCTAAACATTTGCCTGTAGCCTTCCACATTATGGGATATGCATCTAAAACAGTCTTTTTAAGAACTTCATAGTCTTTAATCCCAATTAAATGCGATGCAAATCATAGCAGCCTTACCTTTCAAGTGGTTGTGCACGAGTATTGTCCAGAAATTAGATGGTCAATTTAATGACTTTGCTATGTCTTCAAATGTTTGAAAGAAAACCTCTGGATCCTTATCGTTGAATTCGGGAACTAATTTGCTGGCTTTAGTCACATCGAATACCATGGGAAGTTTTCCTTCATCCTCTTTAGCCTTAAGCCTGATAAAAGCTGACTTCTCCAGTTAATCAAGTTCCAACTCATTAAGCCTTCTCTGATGTTTCAAATTCTTCTTGTCTTCTTTCTGTTCAGTGAGTCTTCTTTCTTGTTCCGTGCATCTTCGTTTTCTTTTTGTTCCATGCATCTTTCTTTCTTGTTCTCTTTTTTTCATCCACTTCAAAAACTTTTAACTGAAGTTTCAGTGTTGCAATCAGGATCGACATTAGCAATGGCACCTGTAAGGGTTCTCAGTTCTTCTACATCTTTGTTGTCCTCTGTTATGGCATTTTTATTCAGCAAGAACTGAAGGATGTCATTAATGATATGTGCTTTGACATAAGTTATATCTGTACGGATTTGGCATTTACTCGCAACCGTGAGAAGTTCCTGCTTTATAGCCAAATGCAAGGTTAACAATTCATCTCTAGGATTAGCCAAAAATTTCTCTAGATCGAAAAGGCATGATTTTTGTTAAGGTAAGAAGGTTTGATATTTAAATCTAAACTATCCTGAACGTGCTGATTAAGTTACTGTTATTACCGCTTACAACATTATTACACTAAATACGGAATTACCAAATTTGTAGCACAAACCATTACTTAACTAGGTCATTAATAATCAGACACTTCAATTGTCGTGTACGAGTTTACGTCCGTTATAACACAAAACAAAGTGTAGGCGAGACTGATAACCTCAACACGAGCATTCAAAATGAACTAATGGGCCAGGATGGCTTAAGTTTGTCTAATGATCATTAAGTGATTAGACCGATAACGAAAGTGCGATACCCATAACAAAGGATTTGACGGGCAAGGATGGCTTTTACGTCGATGTCCAAGAATAAATGGAGGTTGGACGGATAATGTAAGCACGATTCCCAGAATTAACAGAAGGGATTTCGAAAAATCCAAAGGGTCAAGTAGGCTAATGAATGACGCCCGAGGTAACACAAAACTTGCGTATTTCGGACTATTTGTAGCGAGAGTAACCCTTAATTGCGGCTCGTAATACGGGATGAGCAAAAAGAAAGCACAAAAAAGGCTGTAGTCCCCAGCGGACCAACAATTGTTGACAGCTATTCCTCCATATTACCGATGCCTGAAGGATTGAGGATTAAGAGCAGTGTTACAAAAATCTTACGGTTCGTATTTCACTGGTTCTGTGTGCGTTTGCAAACAACTAAACCATTCAATTCACTTTTCAAGATTCACAATCCCGGTCAGGCCCCCATGTTGTCACCTCTGCGATGGAATATCTCAGGTCTTAAGAGAATTTTTAACGTACATTAGCTTAGTATCTTACCAACGAACCATTATTACTCAAATGGTGACAAAGAAAACACTGCTCACGTATTTATGTATAATATAATACCAATAAATCAACAATTACGTAAACTAGATATCAAAACACCAACACGAACATTAATTAAATATTCCACAATATTGTTACGACTTACGGTACTGAATAGCAAGTAAGAACAAACTGTCACTGTTAATAGTTGGGAAGTATACTCCTACTTCATCCCGATAGTTAAGGTCCAAAGAAAGGTTTGAAAATACAAAAGCAAGGAGCACAGAGTGGAAGTAGTTTGCACAGTCAGAGATGGCGCTGAAGCAAAAGAGACTGAAATACTCAAATAGGGAAAAAAGGAAAAGGTACACATTGTTGAAAATAAAAAAAATATACAATATATATAGTCAAAGAGGGAGAGTGGCAATTCGTCATAATATTATATATATTGTCAGGTTAAGTGGCTTTGTTGAACAAGCGTATTCAGCTTGTTTCTTAGTATTGCTCGTTTTAACTGATAACCATTAACCTGTTCTTTGGTTTTTTGTTGGGTCAACGTGAGTTGTTACGTGTGTCGGAAGAATGTCTGATTTCAGTCAGTCAGTCAGATCAGAGGCTAGTCAGGTATAATTACCTGTTGACCAGCATGAGGCAGCGTCAGGTACTGGATACCTGGTTATTTGGTTGAAGTCGTCGTATGGAGTATAACTTCGAGTTGGCGGTCGGCAGTCACATTATCGTGTTTTTCGTCGTCGAGGATGGATGCATGTCGAGAGACCTCACTGGGCAGCGCAATAGCGTGTTTTCGTCGTCGAGAGGACGACGTGTCGAGAGCGACCTCACTGGGCAGCAACAATGGCGTGTTTTCGTCGTCGAGGACGACGTGTCGAGTGCGACCTCGCTGGGCAGCAGCAATGTCGTGTTTTCGTCGTTGAGAGGTGTCGATGTGCCTCATTGGGCAGCAGCCTTGGCCGGAATTAGTGTGTTTTCGTCTGGAGAAACGACGTCATGTGGAGTGCGGCTCCACTGGGCATCATTGGTGTATTTTTGTCAGCTGGGGAGCGACACTGTGTGGAGGGTTAACCTCATTGGCAGCATGAAGCTGTATTGATGACATTGAGTATAGGCTTGTCTGTTGTTGCTGTGTCGTAAGCTGTAATCTCCTTAGGTGGAGTGTGACCTTTGTAGGTTGACCTTACGATGCCTTGTTTTGCCTAATTCTCGGAATTGTTTTGTTTAGCAGTCACACTTTAAGGTAATGTAATATTTTACTGCTCTCTTACGATTTTTATTATTTGCATATTTTGAATTATTTAACTGTCTTTATATTTAATTTTGATGCTGACTAATTTTGAGCATATTAATTATTTGGAGTAATGCTGCTGGTTCATTTTGAATGTCTTTAATTTGTGCCTGATTATTTTTTCTAATAACTTTGCATATAATGATGCAAATGGTCTGTTAATTAACTTTGTATTAATGTAAATTTTTTGACTGACTTACTGACTCATTTGTATCAAAGTGTAAATATGTAATTGTAATAAATTAGTTTAAGGTTACTTTATTTTGCTTGTTTAGTTCCTCCCTCCTTTGCTGCTGGGCTCTATCTCTGCCAGTTTTTCCAGTCCCGAATGTCTTGAAACTTAAAAGAACCTGATGAGCCATTAAGACAGTTCATAAACAATGGCGACCTTGCCAGGATTCGGCACTGTTTGACTGGCAGGTTCGTGGCAGCATCGGAGAGAGTAAGAGAGGTGCTGTTTAAAAAAAAAAAATTGTTAATTTTTTTTTTTTTTTCTTGAGGTAGTGAGGTGTCAGTTAAGTGGCTTTGTTGGAACAAGCGTAATTCAGCTTGTTTCTTAGTATTGCTCGTTTTAACTGATAACTATTAACCTGTTCTTTTTTTTTTTTTTTTGGAGGGTCAAGTGAGTTGACGTGTGTCGGAAGATGTCTGATTTCAGTCAGTCAGTCAGTCGAGGCAGTCAGGTATAATTACCTGTTGACCAGCATGAGGCAGCGTCAGTACTGGATACCTGGTTATTTGGTTGAAGTCGTCGTATGGAGTATAAACTTCGAGTTGGCGGTCGGCAGTCAACATTATCGTGTTTTCGTCGTCGAAGGATTGACATGTCGAGAGCGACCTCACTGGGCAGCAGCAATAGCGTGTTTTCGTCGTCGAGAGGACGACGTGTCCGAGGCGACCTCACTTGGGCAGCAACAATGGCGTGTTTTTTGGCGTCGTCGAGGACGACGTGTCGAGTGCGACCTCGCTGGGCAGCAGCAATGTCGTGTTTTCGTCGTTGAGAGGTGTCGAGTGGTGCCTCATTGGGCAGCAGCCTTGGCCGGAATTAGTGTGTTTTTTCGTCGTATGGAGAACGACGTCATGTGGAGTGCGGCTCCACTGGGCATCATTGGTGTATTTTTTGTCAGCTGGGGAGCGACACTGTGTGGGAGGGTTACCTCATTGGCAGCATGAAGCTGTATTGATGACATTGAGTATAGGCCTTGTCTGTTGTTGCTGTGGTCGTAAGCTGTAATCTCCTTAGGTGGAGTGTGACCTTTGTAGGTTGACCTTACTGGATGCCTTGTTTTGCCTAATTCTCGGAATTGTTTAGCAGTCACACATTTAGTAATGTAATATTTTACTGCTCTCTTACGATTTTTATTATTTGCATATTTTGAATTATTTAACTGTCTTTATATTTATTTTGATGCTGACTAATTTTGAGCATATTAATTATTTGAAGTAATGCTGCTGGTTCATTTTGAATGTCTTTAATTTTGTGCTGATTATTTTTTCTAATAACTTTGCATATAATGATGGCAAATGGTCTGTTAATTAACTTTGTATTAATGTAAATTTTTTGACTGACTTACTGACTCATTTGTACAAAGTGTAAATATGTAATTGTAATAAATTAGTTTAAGGTTACTTTATTTTGCTTGTTTAGTTCCTCCCTCCTTTGCTGGGCTCTATCTCTGCCAGTTTTTCCAGTCCCGAATGTCTTGAAACTTAAAAGAACCTGATGAGCCATTAAGACAGTTCATAACATATATATATATATATATATATATATATATATATATATATATATATATATATATTATATATATATATATGTAACATGTACATATATATATATATATATATATATATATATATATATATATATATATATATATATACATATATATATATATATATATATATATATATATATATATATATATATATATATATATATACTATATATAAGATCCTCACGTGAAAATGAAAGAAGGAGGTACACAGACGTCAGGTTTGCCATACCATTGTGAATTTTATCAGTTGTGCGTAGTCTGAAATGTCTGAAAATAAATGTTGTTTTTAGAAATAATTCATCTGTCAAGAATGCATTGTTTTTGTGATAACCAGTGATGCCACAGGAGGGGTGTACAATATTAACTACTCTGTTTGTAATTTGCCTTATATTGGACAATCTGGTAAGGAACTAAGTAAGAGAGTTACACAACATAAATATAGTGTACTTGTTGCAAACGGTTCAAGTGCCATTATTTGTCACGTGAGACATTTTTGAACATCGTATAGACTGGAATTCAGCTAGAGTCGTTTTAGAAGTTCATCAGTACATGACACATTGTTAGTTGAAGGTTTCCTCTTTAGTTTTTTAGTAAAATGAATATGATCTATGTCTGTTTAAGATGGGCGAATGATGGAAAGTTTTATTTCTTGATGATTTAAAAGTTAAACGAGTTGTTAGATATTTTTCAAACAGATAGTTTTGCACTGTGATTTGTAGTAACTGCATATTTCCGCTAAGTATGTCTTTTGTTTTGCACAATGATTATTTCCATACTTAAGTAGGTTGTTGCCTTGTTCCATTGTTATTTGTGGCCCCATGTTGCTTTCTTGTGTAAGTTGTTTCTTAAAATTGTTCAGTACCCTGAAGATGACATAGGAATAAAAGTTGAAAGTCTTGGTACCTCTTTCTTTCATTTTCACGTGAGGATCTCTTATATACTTCACCCACTGGACCATTGTAGAATACAAGATATATATATATATATATATATATATATATATATATATATATATATATATATATATATATATATATATATATATATACATATGTATATATATACATACATATATATATATATATATATATATATATATATATATATATATATATATATATAGTGTGTGGTATATATATATATATATATATATATATATATATATATATATATATATATATATATGATATATATATCTATATATATATATATATATATATATATATATATATATATATATATGTATATATATATATATATATATATATATATATATGTATATATTATATATATCTATATATATATATATATATATAGTATATATATATATATATATATATATATATATATATATCTGTGTGTGTATGTGCTCAGAATCCACTGATCAGTTTTACCAGATACATGTGAAATTGCAATAGCCACAAGGCTCTCTTAAAATCAAAAATTTTCTTTGCTCTTTTTCTATATGCTTGTCACTACAAAGCCTTGAGATCCAACTTCAAAGAATTTTTGAAGAAATCATAATTTGTTCAAATTTCTTTGAAGCTGGTGCTCCAAGGCTTTTGTAGTGGAAAGCGTTTCGAAAAAAGAGCAAGAATTGAATTTGATGTTAGAAGGGCATTGTGGTTATCACAATTTCGTATATATATATTTATATATATATATATATATATATATATATATATATATATATATATATATATATAGATATGGTATATGTATAGTATATATATATATATATATATATATATATATATAATATATATAATACATTATATAGATGTGTGTATACGTATACATATATCACACACACAGATGTATATATATATTATATATATATATATATATATATATATATATATATATATATATATATATATATATATATATAGTATGTATATATCTCTCTCTCTCTCTCTCAATATATATATAGTATATATATATATAATATATATATATATATATATATATATATATATATATATATATATAAGCTAAATACCACGGGAAAATGATAGTCAGAATCCAAGCGCTTTCGTCTTTATTCAGACGATGTCTGAATAAAGACGAAAGCGCTTGGATTTCTGACTATCATTTTCCCGTGGTATTCGCTTATTTATGAAGTTACGTGCATCTACTGTGATTTTTTAAGCATATATGTATTGTATATGTATATGTAAATATAAATATATATATATATATATATATATATATATATATATATATATATATATATATATATATATAATGTATGTATGTATGTATTACCCAGGTAACCTAGGTATCTCAAAAGGTTTGGTAACTA
>NC_061110.1:15919581-15927266 GCF_015104395.2 Macrobrachium nipponense | reverse complement strand
TAGTTACCAAACCTTTTGAGATTACCTAGGTTACCTGGGTAATACATACATACATATATTATATATATATATATATATATATATATATATATATTTACATATACATATACATATACATATATATATATATAATATATATATATATATATATATATATATATATATATATATATATACATACATATATATATATATATATATATATATATATATATATATATATCATATATATATATATATATATATATATATATATATGTATGTATATATATATATATATATATATATATATATATATATATATATATATATATATATATATATATATATATATATATATATATATATATATATAGAGAGAGAGAGATATGTATATACATATATATATATATATATATATATATATATATATATATATATATATATATATATATATATATATATATATATATATATGTATGTATATATATATATATATATATATATATATATATATATATATATATATATATATATATATATATATATATATATATAATAAATACATTTTAGAATTACATAATCTGATAAATAAAAAACCCATGACCTGAGGTCATTGGCATTAGGAGGGTCTACGTGACCTAGGCAGATCTAGATTACGCTATGCGATGTCTGCAGTAGCCTGGTTTAGGTTTGTTTGATATGTCATCATGTTGTATATTGTCAACCTTTTAAAACACACCTTCCATGGGAAGCGGTTGACCTGTTAACCTACGCCGGAAACTTGAAACTTCCGATCAGCAGACTACATATGTTTTTATGTGAATCGCTGAGATAGCTAATTTTCGCTATCAACGTGATGCTCTAATATGGCAGTTCATTCCTATCGATCAAACGTAATGGCCTCACTACCGAACTGTCTCTCTTGTATAGGAGTTACAGAATAAAGTTGTTGTACTTTTCCAACTTATCCGTTTGAATCATCTCCTTTAATTTAAGAAGAACCACTCTACTAAGATATCACATAGGAGAAAGAGGGGAACCAGAAATATTTACGAATGACAGTCGTAAGGAAAAACAAACAGTCTTTCGCAAAAGCGAAAAGACTAAAATTTGGTGGCAGCTATTGACGAAGAATAAGATTAACAAGACCCATATCAGCCGACCGAAGAACTGCAATAACCAACTTCCACCTATAAATCAATACTAAACAGAGGAAACGGGATCTTCAATACACGCAACATTTTATGAAGACGAAGATATGTCCTTTATCAGAGAATACAAGCATCAACATCGACGATTGAGTGACTGTTGTCCCATATCTCCGAGAATCAACACCGGACGAGAGCAGCATCGAACATCAACAGAAAGAAGAAAACACATACAGAAAACAACGCGCGATCACTAGCAAGGACGCAAAGAGTAGGCCAAGAGGAAGCAACGCGAGGAAGGAGGCTGTGACGTCATCAATCTTGGACTTCTTCATGCAACGTGAGGCAGAGAGGAGACCGTGACGTCATCACGACTTCTGACGCGAAGACGACAGGAAACTGTAACGTCATCCCATGTCAACAATCTTTCGGCATATAACCCAGAGCTAAGTGCAATTTTATCTATTCAGGTTTTTACTCAGCGAAGTGTTGTTCATCAGGAGTCGATCGTCCAGTATTCTGGGGGTGAGTTGTTTGCCATCTTAATCTTCATTCATTACAGAATCAATCTTCAACTACGAGTTCTCACCCGCAGACTATTTTTTTTTCTTGTTGTTGCTAATCGTTTCTTGCAGGATTCTCCATATAAATATCTTTATCAAATTATCTGTATTTCTGTATCTTTTTTGGGGATTTTCCTATTACTTACAACACATTTATACAGTATATTGCATATGCGTTTACGTAGTGGTCGAGTGTACTCTTATAGATATTTTGATAGCACCGCAAGGAATAGGAGTGATAAGAAAAAAGTAAAAGTGAACATGGCAACTACTCCGGCTGGCAACCCGAATGTGGTGACTCTCGTGAGCGCGAGGTCCACAATTGTCCCCTTTTCAAGGTCGGGTCAATGGGTTCCTGCCTCAAAATGTTGAGGCATGGATCTCATCTGTAGACGCTCATTTAAATGCAAAAAGCACCACAGACCCAGCTGTACAATTACAGGAAGCCAAAAGCTTCATAGACTTTGCTAAAGGAGGACGCAAGTGCATATGTAAGGGGTGTTTCTTTCCAAGAGGCGACTACATGGGACGAGTTCAAAATCAGATTACGTGCTGTGTATGGGGGTGAAGAGGCTTTAGATGTAGTATTGGCATTGAGAAATATCCTTAACCAAGCCTCCATGACTCAGCTTAATGTTGTCGAGCGGGCGGCGCTAATTGCCGACCGGCTAAACGAATATCAAGTTAGTTTAAGTAACTCCGGGTGGGTTACGAGTGCCAGAATCACCGTGAAAGATTTTATCCGTCTAATTTACCTCACGAGCATTACAGCAATGTTGCCTGAAGCTTTAGTGCGGTGTTTTGACAAAAAATTTGCAGCCCAGCAGTACGGAATTAGATGTGTATAAACAAATCAAAGAAAAAAACACATGTCTAAATGTACCGACGTAGATCCTTCGCTCACTCAAGTTTTTTGCAAAAAATGAGAATAAGCCACAACAAGTAAACGTGGTACATAATAATAATCAAGTTGCAGGGATGGTTTGTTATAACTGTAAACGACCAGGTCACATGATTTCAGACTGTCGGACGCGTTTTTGTTCAATACATAATAGTTCCACTCATTCATATAATCGTTGCTACTCGCGGAATCAACAGCAGAATCCTACAAACACGCAAACAGTTGCCAGTGCAAATAAAAAGAAGGGTCCTCAGTACTATAAAAAGAAACAAGCAAACGGCAATGCTGCTCAACAGCAGAAACAAACAAATCGTGCTTCAGGTACCTCTGTTCCTGGGCCGTCTAGCCAGAACTCGCAAGGTCAAGCGAATTTTCAAGGTGTGCTAAACAAAGCAAATACCACGTAGTTCGTTCCAAGGGGGGAGAGGACGATGTTGGGTCATCAATATCAACATTTTTTGTATCAAATAATCAGTTTAATCATTTATCAGATCATTGTGAGGCAATCGATTTTCCTATGAAACACACGGCCGAATCCAAAAAATCGGTGCAGGTTCCCGTAGATTTGCAACAAATTCATGCAATTATTAGTCAAGACAAGTTACGGTGCCAACCTTACATGCAGTAAATTTGGACCAAATAGTCATTTACTTTGTTCTTTGATTCTGGTAGTCCACGTAATATAATGGATTTAAGGACTCATCATTTACTCTTTTCAAACTTCCCTATAGAGAAGTCCGGAATAAGACTCTCGGGCATAGGAAATAATGAATTAAATGTGGTAGGAGTAACTCATGTTCAGTACAAGGTCGGTAAGCGCACGTTTTCCGATACCTTTATCGTTGTACAAAACATTAATATGTATCCCGCAGTAATTATCGGATACCCGTCTATGGGCACTCAAAATATTACCTTAGCACCTGCAAAACACGGCGTGTATATCAAAGGAAAATTCTATAAGTCTTCTAATACCCTACATAAAAATCAGTTTTTAGATAACTAAGGAGACAGACAGAGTTAGTCACTTACTATCGAAGAACCAATCACTTGTCTCATGAAACACCAAGAAATAATACATGCGACCCAACGAACTCTCCGCCTCCGCCTCCCGTAAATATCAGCTTGCACGCAAACTCTCGAGCCGAACGTAACTTCGAACATATTAGTGCGTGTAAAGAAAACCTTGCCAGGATCTGAAATGTTAATCCTTTCCGACACTCTGAAAACACACGGATTATCCGTCACACAAGCCATTTATACAGTCGGCTCACAACAACAATGTCACATCGAAGTCTGTAATCATTTGAATACCACTTTAGTAATCCACAAAAATCAACATATCTTGGATGCGGAAGTTTATAAACATCGCATTCTTACCGTAGCTGAGATAAATCACGCTCAATTAGTTGCGGATGAGTCCCTTTTGCAATCTATAAAGAACAAAATCAATAAGGACATTCAAGAAGAAGAAATTCAGCAGAAATTTTTGAATCTTTTAACTGAATATCATGATGTTTTTTCCACTACGGATGGAACCTTAGGAAAAACGGATGTCATCGAGCATCAAATAAGGCTCAAGGACAAACAGAAAGTAATCTATGTACCTTCGTACCGACTTCCTATGAAATTTCAGAATGGGATAACTGAGGATGTAGGTAAAATGCTAAAAGAAGGAGTCATTAGGAAATCAAACAGCCCTTATAATTTTCCGTTAATAGTAGTACCGAAAAAAGATCGAACTTGGCGGATATGCGTCGATTTTCGTCGCTTAAATGAGGAAACAATCCCTGACCGGTTCCCAGTACCATATACTAACGATATTCTATCTCTACTAGGTCAGAACAAATATTTCACCAGCTTGGACCTACTAAAAGGCTTTCATCAGATTCCGTTGGAAGAAGAGAGTATCCCATACACTGCCTTCAGCACAGCCAGGGGACATTATGAATTTTTGCGTATGCCTTTTGGTTTACGTTGTGCTCCTATAACTTTTACTAGAATGATAAACATTGTGTTTGGAGACTTGTTAGGAGATATCCTACATGCCTACATGAACGACCTAGTAATCTTTTCCAATACCTTAGAAGAACATCTACGTAAATTAGAGTTAGTGCTACAAAGACTAAGGCAGCATAATTTAAGGGTAAAGATAAGTAAGTGTGAATTTTTTAAAACAGAACTAGTCTATTTAGGTTTCACGGTGTCTAGTGAAGGTCTTAAAGTAGTCCATGATAAGGTATCGGCTATCCGTAACTTTCCGATACCTACTAACGTCAAGGGAATCCAGCAATTTTAGGCTGTAGCGGATATTATAGGAGGTTCATTAGGAACTACTCCATCATAGCCGCTCCCCTAACCGATCTTATAAAAAAGGGCGTTAGATTTCATATGGTCTGAAAATCATCAACAGGCGTTCGATAAATTGAAAAATTGAACTGTGTAGTTCTCCTATCTTGAAATTTCCTGACTTCGGTAAGGAATTCTTTATAGCAACAGACGCCTCAGACCTAGGAGTAGTTGGGGTATTGCTTCAACAATATGATAAACAGTTTTTCCCTATAGCTTTTTATTCACGTAAACTGAGACCTTCCGAAAGTAAATATGCAGTAATAGACAAGGAAGGGCTCGCTTTGTTAATTCACTCGTGCATTTTAAATTTATATATATACGGTTATCCCGTCAAGGTTCTCACTGATCATAAGCCCCTAACCGACTTCTTTAAAGGCTTTAGTCACAGCCCTACGAACGAACGGACTCGGTGGCACATGATCATCCAGGACTTTGGGGCGAGAGGATCGGGTATTTACATGGGAAAGAAAGATCATTGCTGACGCATTATCACGCAACCCCTCTTCATCTTGTACCGAACCATTAGCTGAATTAATAGATATCTCAACCTCCACGCCCATTGTTAAAACTATATCTGAACAGGAAGATCTGGGCTGGAGTGCTGAACTATTACAGACAGAACAAAGAAAAGATCCGCAAATAGAAAAAATCATCATTGCGTTAAACGGAAATCCGAAGGAAAAGGAATATATAAAGTATATGCAGCAGAATTATATAATCAAAGATAATATCCTGTGTAGATCCGTGACGAGGAAAACCCGCAACACACCACAGTTGAATAACAACCAGGTGGTGGTACCTATCTCACTCATACCCACTGTCTTAAAATGGTTGCATGAAAATCTACTGCATGGACACCCGGGTTATTCCCTAATGTCACAGAAAGCCAAATCCTTATTTTATTGGCATACGATGCTTACAGATATAAAAAAGCACATAGAAAATTGTCGCACTTGTCAAGAATACAAAGGGCACACGAAGACACCTGTCAGCCTAGGGGCTTACCCCGTGCCAAATCAACCCTTTGAAAGAGTACACTTAGATTTATTAACAGGATTTTTACGAGTCAGACAGAGGAATAAGCACCTCCTAGTAATCATAGATGCTTTGACTCGATATACAGAACTGATAGCGCTTAAAACAAAAACCGCAGTCGAGTACGCTAGAAAGTTGTTTTACGAGTGCTACATTTGTAAGCATGGAATTCCACACACCATTATATCAAAACTCGGGCTGGGGAGTCAATAATCATTTCCTTAACTCCTTGTTGCGAATTCCTTTGCATAAAGAAAATCAATACCATGATCTATCACCTAGAGTCTAATGGGCTAGTGGGTGGAAAGGGCAAATCGTAAGGTTTTAAACATTTTAAGGGTCATCTTAGGGGGGGCAGACCCCAACTGGGACATTGCCATACCTGCGGTACTAAGCACACTTAATCACTCGTATCATGTGTCTATTAAAATGACACCGCACGAGGCACTGTACGGTATCCCAGCTAGAACACCTTTCCATGTATTAACGCCTACAACTATTTATCAAATCCTCTAAAGGATGTTATGGATGGCAAGCATAAGTCGATATAATATACTTCGTAAGAATCTAGAAGAAGCACAAATTATAATGAAAAGAAATCATGATAAAATAGCTAAGCCAACTAGAACATATGCCGTGGGCGATCAGGTATACATACAAGTATACGTACGTAAAGGTTTAAATTATAAACTGACACCTAAGTTTGAAGGCCCGTTTAACATTTTAGAAACATTAACGGCCAATAGATTTAGGGTTCAAAATGTATCCAAACCCACTGATATGAGAATAGTTCCCTTGGCACATATCAGAATCTAAAGAAAGGTAGATGGAGTGAGGGAAAAAATGGTTGTATTTATGAAACTTGTATAATAATTTATATATTTATACTATATATATAAATATATAGATATATATAATATTTAATTATATTATATATAATATAGTATATATATATATATTATTATATTATATCACATTTGTATGTAAACATATTCTTTTACACGAGTTATTACATATATTTTACTCATTGCAGGTTTTCAAAAATGAATCTGTTATTGTTGGGAGTGATATTGTGTGTTCAGACATCTTTGTTGTATGGAAAGAGCGCTAAGACGAAAGAAATAGAATTTAATCATGGCTCGATTATCGAGAGAACAGAATACATTTTTATGGTGTCGAGTAATATAGTCATAGAAGTGGATATGCAGGCCATATTTTTGCCTGAAGATGACGTCCTTAACTTAAAGAATGACCTGATGAGGTTTGCCATTTCGCTTAAGGAAATGCACCAACGTAATTTTCATGCTAACTCAGGGATTTCGCTAGCTCAAACCCTAAGCCGTCGCGGAAATGTTGTCTTATGACATACAAAATAAAACCGCTGAGGCAGAGGAACTTGCTCGTGACTTGCTGATGTGGTCTGTGCGGCACAATAATCTCGAACGCCGCAACCCGCTTATTCTGGCTGGACTAAACATCCTGGATCTGTTGCGAAATCTAGGCTTAGGAATTTCAAATCGCCTTAAGATAAATAATCAAAATAAAAAGAATTGAGTTTTTGCAACACAAAAACCGAATTAGCTTTGTCTGAACTTCGCAGCCAGTTATCTCAATCAATCAAATAATGAGTTTGTAACGAACATTCAAATAATATCGATCAGATTATGGAAGTTCAACATTTGCTGGCTACGTTAGCTTACTATAGTT
>NC_061110.1:15909581-15914581 GCF_015104395.2 Macrobrachium nipponense | reverse complement strand
TACTCTCACAACAAATAGTCTGAAATACGCAAGTTTTGTGTTACCTCGGGTGTCATTCATTAGCCTACTTGACCCTTTGGATTTTTCGAAATCCCTTCTGTTAATTCTGGGAATCGTGCTTTCATTATCCGTCCAACCTCCATTTATTCTTGGACATCGACGTAAAAGCCATCCTTGCCCGTCAAATCCTTTGTTATGGGTATCGTGCTTTCGTTATCGGTCTAATCACTTAATGATCATTAGACAAACTTAAGCCATCCTGGCCCATCAGTTCATTTTGAACGCTCGTGTTGAGGTTATCAGTCTCGCCTACACTTCGTTTTGTGTTAAAACGGACGTAAACTCGTACACGACAATTGAAGTGTCTGATTATTAATGACCTAGTTAAGTAATTGGTTTGTGCTACAAATTTGGTAATTCTGTATTTAGTGTAATAATGTTTGTAAGCGGTAATACCGTAACTTAATCAGCACGTTCAGGATTAGTTTAGATTTAAATATCAAACCTTCTTACCTTAACAAAAATCATGCCTTTCGATCTAGAGAAATTCTATGCTAATCCTAGAGATGAATTGTTAACCTTGCGTTTGGCTATAAAGCAGGAACTTCTCACGGTTGCGAGTAAATGCCAAATCCGTACAGATCTAACTTATGTCAATAAAAACGCCATAACAGAGGACGACGAAGATGTAGAAGAACTGAGAACCCTTACAGGTGCCATTGCTAATGTCGATCCTTAAGTGGAACAACTGAAACTTCAGTTAAAAGTTTTTGAAGTGGATGAAAAGAGAGAACAAGAAAGAAGATGCACGGAACAAGAAAGAAGACTCGCTGAATAAGAAAGAAGACAAGAAGAATTTGAACATCAGAGAAGGCTTAATGAGTTGGAACTTGATAAACTGGAGAAGTCAGCTTTTATCAGGCTTAAGGCTAAAGAGGATGAAGGAAAACTTCCCACGGTATTCGATGTGACTAAAGCCAGCAAATTAGTTCCCGAATTCAACGATAAGGATCCAGAGGTTTTCTTTCAAACATTTGAATACATAGCAAAGTCATTAAATTCACCATCTAATTTCTGGACTATACTCGTGCACAACCACTTGAAAGGTAAGGCTGCATATGTTGCATCGCATTTAATTGGGATTAAAGACTATGAAGTTCTTAAAAAGACTGTTTTAGATGCATATGCCATTAATGTGGAAGGCTACAGGCAAACGTTTAGAAACTCTTTCAAGACTCAATCTCAGACGTTTGTAGAATTCTGTAACATAAAGGTAAGGCAGTTTAACAAATGGTGGAGAGAGCTGGTGTTACTGATTTAGACTCTTAAAAATCTGATTTTGCTGGAGGAGTTTTTGCGTAAAGTTCCCTCTAATATTGCTACTTATGTACATTTTAAAGGTGAAACTGAAGTATTAAAAGCAGCTAGCTTAGCTGACAACTATTATCTAATTCACAAGAATAGTAAAGATCCTTCAAAGACTGTCTCATCGCCTAAATTTCAACAGGTTAGTTGTGCTTATTGTAAGAAAGATGGACACTCCATAGAAAATTGTCCTAGCCCAAAATGTCAGAGGTCAGAAGTAAACACTGATGGTAAGTCAAAGGCTAAAGAGGATGAAGGAAAACTTCCCACGTTATTCTATGTGACTAAAGCCAGCAGATTAGTTGCTGAATTCAACGATAAAGATCTAGAGGTTTTCATTCAAACATTTGAAGACATAGCAAAGTCATTAAATTGGCCACCTAATTTCTGGACAATACTCGTGCACAACCACTTGAAAGGTAAGGCTGCATATGTTGCATCGCAATTAAATGGGGTTAAAGACTATGAAGTTCTTAAAAAGACTGTTTTAGATGCATATGCCATTAATGTGGAAGGCTACAGACAAACGTTTAGAAACTCTTTCAAGACTCAATCTCAGACGTTTGTAGAATTCTGTAACATAAAGGTAAGATTGTTTACCAAATGGTTGGAGAAAGCTGGTGTTACTGATTTTACTCTCTTAAAAATCTGATTTTGCTGGAGGAATTTTTGCGTGAAGTTCCCTCTAATATTGCTACTTATGTACATTTTAAAGGTGAAACTGAAGTACTAAAAGCTACTAGCTTAGCTGACAACTAATATCTAATTCACAAGAATAGTAAAGATCCTTCAAAGACTGTCTAATCGCCTAAATCTCAACAGGTTAGTTGTGCTTATTGCAAGAAAGATGGACACTCCATAGAAAATTGTCCTAGTCCAAAATTCAGAGGTCAGAAGTAAACACTGATGGTAAGTCAAAGGCTAAAGAGGATGAAGGAAAACTTCCCACGGTATTCAATGTGACTAAAGCCAGCAGATTAGTTCCCGAATTCAAAGATAAGGATCCAGAGGTTTTCTTTCAAACATTTGAAGACATAGCAAAGTCATTAAATTGGCCACCTATTTTCTGGACAATTCTCGTGCGCAACCACTTGAAAGGTAAGGCTGCATATGTTGCATTGCATTTAATTGGGGTTAAAGACTATGAAGTTCTTAAAAAGACTGTTTTAGATGCATATGCCATTAATGTGGAAGGGTAGAGGCAAATGTTTAGAAACTCTTTCAAGACTCAATTTCATGATGTTTGTAGAATTAAAGGTAAGACAGTTTAACAAATGGTTGGAGAGAGCTGGTGTAACTGATTTAGACTCTCTTAAAAATCTAATATTGCTACTTATGTACATTTTAAAGGTGAAACTGAAGTATTAAAAGCAGCTAGCTTAGCTGACAACTATTATCTAATTCACAAGAATAGTAAAGATCCTTCAAAGACTCTCATCGCCTAAATCTCAACAGGTTAGTTGTGCTTACTGTAAGAAAGATGGACACTCCATAGAAAATTGTCCTAGTCCAAAATGTCAGAGGTCAGAAGTAAACACTGATGGTAAGTCAAAGAAAACTAAAGGTGCAGTAACATGTCATGCTTTTGTTCCTTCACAGGATCTGGAACCATTTAATGAATTCATGTGTGAGGCTTCCCTTAATGAGTCATCTGTCTCAGGTCTGAGAGAGACTGCTTCATCCCAGACAATAATTTCGGCTGCCGATCAAGACAACTTAAAATACACAAAAGAGTATATAACAGATAGTGATCTAACCACTACTACTCTTCTACCCGAGGTTGAGGTGGATATTGCTTGTCCTTATTTTACAGGTAAGGCAAAGGTTGCTGTCTTAGGTAAACCATTACCTTGTTACCCTATTCAGATGATTATTGTTAATGATCTTGCAGGATCCTCTGTACTTAAACCTAAATTGTTGTAAAAAACACCTGAGGTAGTAATCAAAGATGAGCTTTCCAAAAAGCCAGGTAAAATCTCCCAGGTAATCACTAGAACATTTAGTAAAACGCCCAGCACTAATTTTCCTCCGAAGGTAAAGAATGACAGAATAACAGAAGCTCTGGATTTAGTTGATATAAATAAGGACAAGTTTGCTGTACTCCAACAGAAGGATTAAAGTTTGAAAACATTCTGGGATAAAGTAGTGGATCCTACTGACAACCCTAACTCCATACTTTTATGTGGAGAAAAATATTTTATTTCGCCATTACAAGTCTCCCATAGCTCCAACATCTAACTCGTGGGCATGACTGTTTTCAGGTTGTTTTTCCAGAGCCCTTAAGGAAACCCTTGCTTGACCTCGCTCATTCTACAGAATCTCATCTTGGAGTGAATAAAACCTACAAGAGGTTGTTTGAGGATTTTTATTGGCCAGAAATGAGAAATGACATAAAGGAGTTCATTGCTTCCTGTCACCACTGTCAGATCACTGGTAAGCCTAATGAGAAAATACCTCCAGCACCGCTTCAAAGCATTCCAGTACCTAAGTCACCATTTGATAAGGTAATTATTGATTGTGTTGGGCCCTTGCCAAAGACTCGCAAGGGTAATGAATACATTTTGACTGTCCTTTGTCCTACCACTAGGTATCCCTTAGACTTTCCCATTAAAAATATCTATGCTAAAACCATAGTTGGACAATTGTTGAAAACCTTCTTATTAGGTTTCCCAAGAGAACTGCAGTGCGATCAAGGTACCAATTTTACTAGCAATCTTTTCAAGAAGGCTATGTATAAATTTAATATCCATAATGTTTACTCTTCTGCTTATCACCCGCAGAATGGTGCCTTGGAAAGAATGCACCAGACTATAAAAAGTTTGTTACGACAGCACTGGGATGAGGACCTTGATCTTCTCATGTATGCACTTAGATGTACTCCTCATGATTCCACAGGGGTATCCCCATTTGAGGTCATGTTCGGTCGAAAGCCAAGAACTATTCTAAATTCGGTAAAGGAGAATATTTTGCAGAGGAAGCCAGAAGAAACTACCAGTATTTAAAAGATTTAAAGAAATTTACATGCATTTATGATTATGCTGCTACTAATTTAGTTTCTTCCCCAATAGAAGATGCAACACATATACAAAAAGAAGGCAAAAATGAGAGAGTTCAAAACTGACGACCAAGTTTTAGTGTATCATCCTATTCCTGGCGCTCCCTTACGAGAAAAATATGCTGGACCTTACAAGATCCTTTGTAGGACCTCTAAAGTAAACTACATAATCAGCACTCCAGACAGAAAACGACCAACTCAATTAGTTCATGTAAACCTCCTTAAACCTTATATCACTCCACTCAAAACGGTGAGTCCTAATATTGCTTTAGTGGTAACCAAAGCTAATACAGAGGCAACAAAGGTACTTAACCTGACATTAGATGATGAATCTAATGATGGTGATGAAACCAATCTCATTTTATCATTTAAGGATTTTTCTAATAGTGAAATTTTAATATCTTTAGATGCTTATCTTTCTCACCTAAATGTACCTCAAAAACAGGCATTGACAAGACTCTTACTAAAGTTTCCAGACACTAGTACTGATATTCCTAAATGTATCTCTACTGTCCACCATGACATATTGCTTGAACCAAATACCACTCCAATCCGTCAACCTTTTTATAGAGCCGCAGGA
>NC_061110.1:15897591-15900091 GCF_015104395.2 Macrobrachium nipponense | reverse complement strand
CTCTGTATACAGATTTATATCCTAATATAAGTACGTATACATAACCGTGGATTTGTTTCTCCAATATCATTATTATTCACATAATTCTGATCTGGCTCGCTGTTGATTGTCATCATATTCCTGCAAGAAAACCACAATATTAGGGAAATCTTACTCTTTTTCCGGACTCCTTCGTAAATCTGTTGTGCGTCTGTCGATTTCTGACTTTTTGAAGGGAAGTTATTTTACCTTACCTGAAATAATTCAGACGGCGTCTGGAAAGTTTTAAAAGTTAAGAAAAAAAAAATTGATAAGTTTAGTCAAGATGGCTGTGAGATCGTGTTGTGGCTCATCAGAAGTAAAATTACTGGGGCAAAAGTTGAATTGAATAATGTGAGGAATGAAAGATAAGTTCATTGGACCCTCTGTGTGTGTGTGTGTGTGTGTGTGTGTGCGTGGTGTGTTTGTAAGAATATGTGTGTGTGTTTATATTTGTGTTTATCATTCAGTTATACGACCGTGGTCAGAAAAGAAATTGAAATTAACAAATAAGAAAAAGTCAGTATCTATATTTAACAGAACCTTAATCGAAACGATAGTGGAAACACACAAACACAAGCACACACTTACACACACACACACACACACACACACACACAGAGACACACACACACACACACACACACACACATATATATATATATATATATATATATATATATATATATATATATATATATATGTGTGTGTGTGTATGTGTGTGTATATTAATATATTTATATATATATAATATATATATATATATATATATATATATATATATATATATATATATATATATACAGACATATTCAAATATATATATATATATATATATATATACTATATATATAATTTATATATATATCATTTAGTATATATATAACATATATATATATATATATATATATATATATATATATATATATATATATATATATATATATATATATATGTAATAGATTTCTGACTCACACCAGGATCCGACCCAGGTCTTCACATTTATCAAAAGCTGTCTAGCAAAAACGTTAACGGAAAGCCGATGCCCCAATACTTGAGCAGAACTTCGGGTTTCAATATTCTCCATGTTACCTTGGTCGGCTTTTTTTCCTGTTTTCTTGTTAATAAGTATACTGAGCTTAGTGGTGTAACAAACTATTTTGTTGAAGTAAATATGAATATGTACGTCATTCATAATGTGTAATTGTGTAGTCTGCAAATTGTCTGGAAATCATTTAACTAAGATTCAAGCTATATGAGTATGCTGTCTTAGTTTAAAGACGCTGATCTGATTAACAGCTCTCCTAGGGCTGCTGACCCGAAGGATTAAATATTTTTACGTGGCTAGGAACCAATTGGTTACCTAGCAACGGGACCTACAGCTTTACTGTGGGATCCGAACAACATCATATCGCAAAATTAATTTCTAATAACCAGAAAAAAATATCTCTTATACCACGTTGGCAGACCGGGGAATCGAACACGCGACTATCGAATCGGTAGGCGAGCACGTAAATCACTCGCCCAACGAGGAACTGTGATTCAAGCTATGAGCAGGAAGTTAGTTTGTCTTTGAAAGGATCATTTTTTTTCCCGCTGGTATAACTGAATAGAAATCACTTCATTACCGAAGATGAATTAAAGTATACTGCAATGTTTGCTTTACTAATTCTTATTTTCAAAAGTATCCATTTATAAAATGAAATTCTGCATATTATAGATCATCCTGACTCTATTGCTGACATGTTAAAAATTAGGATATCAATTTGTACCATACGAGGAGACGAACCGTTCACAATTTTATTTCACTAAAAGTAAAATATTTAAGAACTGGTGAATAACTTATTACGCGAAAATTACGAAACATAAACCACGTTATGAAGAAATAACTTTTATTCAAGAATTAATACGTAAATAATTGTACGGTGAAAGAGGTATCAAGCGAAACTGAAAATAATAGTCCTAGGAGAATTATTGTGTAGGTTAGCAGATAAAAAAAAGAAAAGAAAATAAATATAAAGCATCGATAAGTAGAATTAAGAAAGGATGGCAAATAGAAAAATGTGATACTTTTACTCAGTAGATGGACGTTCTTCATAATGAACAGAGCCACGGGGGCCACTGATTCGAAATTCAAGCTTCCAAAGAATATGGTGATCATTAGAAAGCAGTAACAGAAGGCACTTAGAAATACAGAAAGAGGCCACTTATGAATATATATATATATATATATATATATATATATATATATATATATATATATATATATATATATATATATATATATATATAATATATATATTATATATATATATATATATATATTATATATATACATATATATATATATATATATATATATATATATATATATATATATATATATATATATATATATTATATATATATAATAAAATTTTATTTGGCGAATTTTCGAGACCACATATCTCATCTTCGGGCTGTAAGACACGTGTTCCCTAAA
>NC_061110.1:15885091-15887591 GCF_015104395.2 Macrobrachium nipponense | reverse complement strand
TCTCCATTACTCATTCAGGTGGCACTCTTTCCAATGTTGATTTTTTTCTTAATAACTCCTACATTTCTTCCAAAACACAATTGCCACTGTAATATTTCAACGCAGTCTGCCAACGGCCACAATTAGATGCAAATGAATATCGTATTCTCATGGTAACATGACGCAATCTTTTTGAGGGAATGAGAAAATTCTGCGAGACAAAAATGCTGCTCGAGTCATTACCGAATTCAGATGGAAAAGTATTGCACTTAGGAAAATTAAATCTGAACTTTTGGGTTTTATATACTTTACAGTTGTCTGGGGGGCTGGGGCGGGGGAAAGGAGGTGGCTTCAGTGACGCTCTATCGACAACTAACCTTTTAATTTGTGCTTGTTAAACTTTATGAAAGACTTTAAGCATGAGGCAAAAAGTGCTTAATAATAAAAGTGAATAAATGCATCGACTCTTGTTGGGATCATATATATCGCCCAGAAGGGATGAACACTATAATTTTCGTGGCCTGAGCATGAATACTTAGCAAGACGATTAAAAGAAAACGGAAGTTCAAGAAAATATTATTATTAAAAAACCTGCAATTCAGTGATAGTTGTTTGGGATACATCGACTAAGTTATTTGATTCTCTGTTTGCTCACAGGCCAATTTCGACAGCACACCTCAAAACACCTGTTACAGTGATGAAGAAATTAATCGAAACAATATGTACAAGAATTTATCAAAATAAATGTATTTCAATTACAAGGTGTGGACTGACCAGCAGCTTACTCGGGGAACGTGTCAAAATCTATGGTAAAATAGATAATTGTTTCACCCACGAAAATTAAAATAAATACGCTATATTCCCCAAGAAAAAATTGTTCTGTACTGTTTAACATGCATTTTATTTATTCTTCATATTTTTATTCCAATAAATAATTCATAAATATCCTATCCAAAAATTCCTGTATCTTTCAATCAAAGCGAAACACCTTTTTCAGACCTTTTAAGGCTTTACCGTAGGGCTCTCCTAAACACCCCCCCCCCCCCCCCCCCCCCCCAAGAAGAGGAACAATAAAAAAGAAGTTTGCAGGCTTACTCCCCGAGTAAACGAAAACTCATGATGAATGAACGGAAACGTTAGCAGGTTTCACGAGAGAATATGGGCCACTGGAGAGGATGAAAGGGTTGCTTGTGCAATAAGGAATCCCAAATAGATGTTTCGGGAATTCAAAGGAATGCGGTTCTTGGACGCCAAGAGGGATCAGAAGCAAAATGTAGGGATATGAATATTACTTCAAAGATGGAAGAAAGGGTAGACAGAAGTCTTTGACCTGAAGGAGATGGAAACAGGAAGAGAAACCTATTGACGGTTGAACTATAAGCAAAGACAGGATTAGTAGCTAACATATTATTATCGATATTTTTTTCTTTCTATCACAGTCATCCAATTCGACTGGGTGATTTTTACAGTGTGGGGTTCCGGGTTGCATCCTGCCTCCTAAGGAGTCCATCACTTTTCTTAGCATATGCGCTGTTTCTAATAGCACGCTCTTCTGCATGAGGAGTCCTGGAGCTACTTCAGCATCTAGTTTTTCCAGCTTCCTTTTAAGAGATCCTAGGATCGTGTCTAGTGTTTCTATGATTATGGGTACAGTTTCCACTGGCATATCCCATAATCTTCAATTGATTGAAGAAACAAATCCACAGTTATATATACATATATATATATATATATATAATATATATATATCATATATATATATATATATATATATATATATATATATATATATATATATGTATGTATGTTCACATATATTTAAAGTTAAATCGTACAAGAAGCTTTCTGGAAACTATTCGATTCCTCCTTTTTTCAATGCCTGTTATTGATTAATCAGTGAATTGTTTGTTCATGACTACGAATAATTTGTTACAGTTATGATTGATTTGTTTTAAAGAAATACCAATATCTCAAATGATAAATATATTTGTGTTTAATTTTAGGTGCGTACTCAGCCGCAATCTACTTAATGAATGCCACGGCCATATGTTGAATTTCAGGCGAATTCTATTCACAAAAATGTATCCAATTTATTTTTCTATTTATATATCTATTGGTAGCATGCTTTTGTAACTAAATATTACCAGTTTAATGGATGTTTCCGGCTGATTTGAAACATACATACATACATACAATACATTACGACATACATACATGCATATACATACGCAGACGCACACACACACAAATAAAATATATTATTATATATAGTATATATATAAGATATATATATATATATATAATATATATATATAGATATAATATATAATATATATATATATATAATAAATACATAATATATTACCATACACACACACAACACACACACATATATATATTATAATAATATATATATATATATATAAGTATATATAATAGATATATATATACTATATTAATACATATAATATATATACTATATATATATGTGTATATAAACATATATATATAGATAGATATA
>NC_061110.1:15882709-15884591 GCF_015104395.2 Macrobrachium nipponense | reverse complement strand
CTGACGACTAACCAGAGGAAACGACAAAGGAAAGGAGTCCACATGAGGCTCCTCTCTGTTTTTTTTTTTTTTTTTTCCAGGCCCCAGACTCCCACAAATCATTCCTGATGCGTATCCTGGGACTTATCTCCTTTCCAAAATGTCGTGTCCCATAAATCATAGCGTCCTTTTTTTTCCAGCTTGATTCTAAACGGCTTCCTCTGTTCTTTTCCGGGAATATAACCTTTTCTGAAAGAAAAAGTAAAAAGAAAAACACATCCTTTTGGGATTGATAGAACAGATAGGAAAAGAGATGCTAGGGTTTAACAACGGATACTAAAACACAGACAACAGTGAAGCATATATGTCAAATTGAAAGCATATGCGCAGATATAAGATGCGCAGTAATTGTGCGCAGTATACATTGACAGTCATCAGAGAAAAAATTTCCACGGTCGTGTAAAGGTCCTTCAATATGAACTCATTTTACAAAATTCCCAAATATCAGACAGAGAAAGATTTGCAGTCAGACGGAAAGAAAAAAAAAAAAAGAGAGAAGGAAAGAGATTTTGCTACGAAAATCAGGCCCAGCGAGACGGCAACTTTAATGGTAAATAAGATACGAGGTGCGAGAGGCTCACACACCTCTGTCTCATTATATATCCTTCAGAAAAAAAAACACTTCCCCAGAGGAAAACGGTTGTTGTTGTTCGCTCGTGGCTCTGTGTTGATTTCGTGATAATAATTTCATGATTAATTGGAAATTCTCGGGCGAATTTTTTAATACGATTATCTCTACGTCGACTCGACCGTAACAATTACTCGCTAGGATGTCAGTATATTTAGTTCGCAATCGTCGTTACTTCTTAATTTATCTAATGACATGTTATATCATCTGTCAGGATTTATATCTTTTTCGCTTTTCCAATACTAATTTTTATTAAATATAATCCCAGAGTAAATCGTCCTCCTTCAATTTGGCCGGTGGATTTAAGCTCAGCCAAAGACTCCGGAATTGCATTTGAATTTTATGTCTTCATTCAGGGGATGAAGGGAATTCGAGAAAAAACACATAAACATAAAACACTCACTTGAATTTGGACTCACTCGCTAAATATTTCGACTTCAAAAAGTGTATGGGGTAGGTAAAGAGAGAGAGAGAGAGAGAGAGAGAGAGAGAGAGCTCTTTGAAGACTGAACTTTCAGAGGAGAGTAGAGAGACAGATAGAGAGAATGAGATGTAGGATACAAGAGAGAGAGAGAGAACTAAGCTTTCAGAGGAGAGAGAGAAAGAGAGAGAGAGAGAGGGAAGGGCCTGCAGGAGATGTGGTTTTGAGGGAGATATAAATAACCGATTCAGGTTTTGTTAACTTTTCAAACGAGGGAAAGCTTTGGTCTACTTTTATTGACATTCGATCTCATTCAACAGGTTTCCTGGTAATGCTATGAATCATTTGCGTAGAATTTAAACGATATAAAAATATATAGATCATTGTTTTATTATCCTTTATTTACACTACACTTATGGAAAGATCAGTGTGATCTTGCTAGTGACAGATATAAAAAAGTAAAAAATTTGGAGCAATCGAGTTTTCTGTACATCGTATAATTAAGACCATCGAAAATAGATCTACCTTTCGTTCGTCTCGGTATAATGCTGAATGATCCGCAGCCCACGAAATATTAACCATGGCCTGGCCTATATAGTTGCTAGACGCACGATTATGGGTAAATTTAACCTTAAATAACACAAAAACTATTGAGCTAGAGGGTTGTAATTCGGTATATTTAATGATAGGAGGGTGGATGATCAACATGCCAATTTGCAGTCCTATAGCCACGGTAGTTTTGAAGATCTGAATGCGGACAGTAAAAGTGCGGAGATAGGAATAAGATAAGTGAA
>NC_061110.1:15872709-15877709 GCF_015104395.2 Macrobrachium nipponense | reverse complement strand
GAGGAAGTGTTTCTCATTTTATTTCTTCGCTTACTTTCATCAGGAAATCCTGTTCATATATATACCATTTAAGTGGCATATTATTATTTGAGATTTGCGACATGTGACCAGATTTTGATATGTGATAAATGGCCTTTCTTCCTGATTAGAGGACCCATAAAAGCATTTTCGCAAATCTAAAATCGTTCACAGTTGTTGCTGCCGGTGTAGAGTGAAAATTAGTTTCTTAGTAGTAGGAAAGAAACAGTTCACAATAACTAAAAATTTCTATAATTTATCCGGTTCTCTAGTGTATAACCTTTAGTAAAATTCCCAACAGATGTTTTTCCACCACATTATCTATAGTGATACAACAGAAACTCTTCACAATGACTTTAACTATCGATAATTTAGTCACCTCTTGTGGTTACCATTTAGTAAAATTCTCAAGAGATGTTTTTAATAATATATTCGCCTCTCTGGATTTCCATTTGGTAAATTTCCTAAGAGATGTTTTCTGTATTTTATTCGCCTCTCTGGATTTCCATTTAGTAAAATTCCCAAGAGATGTTTTCTATGATTTATTCGCCTCTCGGATTTCCATTTAATAAAACTTCCAAAGGATGTCTTTTATAATTTATTCGACCCACGGAATTTCCATTTAGTAAAATTCCCAAGGGATGTTTTCTGTAATTTACTCCACCACGGGTTTTTCATTTAGAAAATTCCCAAAGGGATGTTTTTACACTTCAAGTAAGGCTCCACACGTTAATCCTTAGATAATACCAAGGCAAGAAAAGTGTTTAAACAGGTATCCTCTCGTCGAACTCCCGTCTGGAGTTCATTTAAGTTACCGAGGAAGTTTGATGGGTCTGGAAAACTTCCATTGACTTTTCTGTCTGCTGGAAGATGTCTGGAATGAGAGATGGGTTTAGACAGCCGTTTATTAAATAAGGGTGATGGCGATGCTGTGAAATTAATAGATCTTTTAAACACAGAATTTCTCGGTGACCCAAAATCCAGAAGGCATTCTTACATTTACTGCGAAAAAATTAATAGCAAATACAAAGTAAACAAGGCGTGATCCGACCTCCAGCTTATTCGAAGTGCATGGTAAATTCTACGGTTAAATAGGACGTTGTTTCACCAACGAAAATTAAAATAAATACGCTATATTTTATTAAAAATAATATTTCTTTACTGTTGAATATGTTCATTATATATATCTGTTTACATTTTCATTGTAATAAATAAATCACAACCATCCTATTCTAAAGTTCCTGTATCTTTAACTGAACGCAAAACACCTTTTCTAGACCTTTTTAGCCTTTTCCATAAAGATTTCCTGTCCCCTCACAAGAACAACAACAGCAAGAACAACAACTAGGACAACAACAAGAGCAAGAACAACAACAACAACAACAACAACAAAGCAGTTGATATGCAAATAAGTGATTTGATTTTAAGCTTATTTATTTGAAACTACAAATTAAAATCCAAAAAGAATTATTAGTAATGATTTTTTTATGATCAAATTATTTCCATATGGGCTTCGAAGTGCTTGTAATTGAATTTCTACATCTTCATTTAAAGATTTAGTTTTCTCTACCTAAGAGGTGAAAGAAATTGTTGGATTTGAAAAAGAAGGATTTATCTCAAATTAAAAACCAAAAGTAAAGCTAACTTAATATCACCCTAAAGTATATAATTATTCAGTTATTATTACCTTTTAATTAAAATTATATAAACCGGCTAATTGAAGAAAAAACTACTCCTCATGGTCTAACAAAAGAAAATTTTTATTTTATTCCAGAAACGTTTAATTTTTATGAGAATTTAATTGACATATTACGGCATTTGAGTTCTAATTTCTTCTAGAATTTTTCAGTTTTGATGCCCATGTCAATAGGAAATTAAAGTATAGTAGCATTTAAAAGGAATCCTTGTAACACTATTTTCATTACAAAAAAAAAAAAAAAAAAAACATTTTACAGTAAAAGGAGCTGCACATTTTCGAACAGATATAAATATTCTTGTGTTAACAAAACGCCAACGCATATATAAAAAAACACAAAAAAAACACACACACAATAACAAAAGACCTATCTAACTGAATTTCTGTAAAAGAAAACTATTGCGCCGGCTTCTTCTGTCCGTCAGCCTTCAAATCTTAAAAACTACTGAGGCTAGAGGGCTGCAAATTGGTATGTTGATCGTCCACCCTCCAATCATCAAGCATAACAAATTGCAGCCATCTAGCTACAGTGGTTTTAGTCTGCTTAAGGTTAAAGTTAGCCTTAATCGTACTCCTAGCAGCGCTGTAGTAGGAGCTATCAATGTAGCCCACCACCAACTGACCGCAGCTGAATTTCATGGACAGAGGCTAAGAATTTTATGGGCCGTGGCTGATGCCAACGCAGAACAGAAAACTGTTTCTATGGAGCATCTTTCACTTGTTCGATTTCTCGACGGAATTCTCCCGAGGGATCTTTCACGGAGAAAGACGAGGCAGCGAAGTATCTCGAGGGGAAAATATTGAAGCCCCTTTTTGTATACTCGCTGGAATGAAGAGGTAGCGTAGCTCCGAATAATACTGACGTTGCTCGCTCAGGGAGGAGAAGCTGGTTCTTTTTCACATTTTTTCCTTCTCTTTCGTCGTTACTAAGATAACGTTTCTTCACCCGAGGAATTGTGGGACTTAATATTTATTAATATACATACATATATTTGTGTGCATATATGTATGTACATACACACACATATATATAAATATATCTCAAGTATAAAAGGCCCATTAAAACACTCTGGTTTAAAGCTAAGGACTATATTTCGGTGGACTTACTTCCACTCTTATTAAGCTTGCTAAGGGTGGAAGTAAGTCCACCGAAATATAGCCCTTAGCTTTAATATATATATATAATATATATATATATATATATATATATATATATATTATATATATATATCATATATATATATATATATATATAGTACTGAATACTGAAATCTTATCAGTTATTTCATAATAGTAGAAGAGAATATCGTTTTCTCACAGAAAATTAATACTTTTAAAACAATATATATATATATATATATATATATATATATATATATATATATATAATATATATATATATATATATATATATATATATATATATATATATATATATATATATATATATATTATATATATATATATATATATATATATATATATATGTATATATATATATATATATACATATATATATATATATATATATATATATATAGATATATATATTGTTTAAAAGTATTAATTTTCTGTGAGAAAACGATACTCTCTTCAACTATTATGAAATAACTGATAGATTTCAGTATTCAGGGGGGTGGTAATTACATGGAATGAATCATTATCATTGTTTATTTATGGAATCTTCTTATCAAATCGTACTTTTTCAATAGAATTATCGTATCTTAGGGCTGATCACTTGAGGACCAAGATATTCTGTTTCATTGCCAATTTTCTTTACGATAATTATTTCTGGTTGTGCAATCGAAATTTGCCAATACAATCCGTTCCTTGCGAGTCATTTTACTATCTATTGTTATTCAGAATATGAACCCTATTCATATGGAACAAGACCCTTGGGACCAATGACCTGAAAATTAACCTTCCAAAGAATATGGTGTTATTTAAAAGACGTAACAGCAGGTAATATTAAATGAAGAAAGAGCTCAGTTTTCAAAACTGAAAAACAGTTGAACAAACAAATAAATAAATAGCTGAAAATATAAGTAAATTATTAAAATATAACAAGTGTTTTAGGGTAGCGAGTGTATTTTATCATTATAAAATGGCAAACTCTTCAGTGCAACACCAACAAAAAACTATCATTTCAGACAATATGCAGTGTGTTCTTCAATACAATTACCTTAATATCACGCTACAAGGACAAAAGAAATCACGTCAATTTCCAATGAAATAGACAAAGAAAGCTTCTCTCATCATTCACAGATTTTTCCAACGTCGGAAATTTTGAATTCAAACCTATGATTCACGTCCACTCTTCAGCTACATGCTTTTCACATAAAACTACAATTCTACATTTTTTCTTTCGCCTAAAACAAAAAAGTCTTAATTTTTTTACCTAAAACTACGAATTCAACATTTTTTTACCTAAATCTAAAAATTCTACATTTTTTTACCTAAAACTACAAATTCTACATTTTTTTTACCTAAAACTAAAAATTCTACATTTTTTTTTTTACCTAAAACTACGAATTGTACATTTTTTTTTACCTAACACTAAAAATTCTAAAAAAAATTTTTACCTAAAACTACAAATTCTAAATTTTTTACCTAAAACTACAAATTCTACGATTTTTTACCCAAAACTGCAAATTCTACATTTTTTACCTAAAGCTACTAATTCTACATTTTTACCTAAAACTACAAATTCTACATTTTTTTATCGAAAACTACAGATTCTACAATTTTTTTACATAAAACCACAAATTATAAATTTGTTTTACCTAAAACTACAATTCTACATTTTTTTTTTAACCTAAAACTACAATTCTAAATTTCTTTACCTAAAACTACAAATTCTAAATTTTTTTTTACCTAAAACTACAAATTCTAGATTTTATACCTAAAACTACAAATTCTCTCTTGTTTGCATAAAACTACAAAGTCCACGTTTTTTTTACATAAAACTACAAATTCTAAATTTTCTTTTTACTTAAAACTACAATTTTAAATTTTTTAGCTAAAACAACAAATTCTACATTTTTTTTTTTACATAAAACTACAAATTCTATCAACAGTTGGTTTAAAGGAAGATAATGAGAGAGAGAGAGAGAGAGAGAGAGAGAGATAAACTTTCTTCGTTTTCATAACTAAACTTGATACTCGCAAATTCTTCATCTAATAACGTAATGCATTACAGGAAGATAGTTCCGACGTTTTTTGCCTGACTAAATATAAATTTTGGCAACAGGATCAGCTAAATAATTCCCAAAAATGTGATTGCGTC
>NC_061110.1:15855209-15865209 GCF_015104395.2 Macrobrachium nipponense | reverse complement strand
CTTTCGTGAAATGCTATTGTCAACATTTCCAGATATTGCAAAAACTCTGAGCAATCACCACCAGAGGAAAAGGAACAGCACACAGCGCTTGTCAGCAGCAAAATTCACCTGCGGACATGAGCTCAAACAGCAGCATAAAAAATGTCCAGTTAGACACACAAGTTTAGAAAACTCATGATTCTCAAAAAAAAGTCTAACTGACACGAAGTAAGTGCATTTCACAAAATTAACTCCAGGATATGACTAATGTTTTCAAAAATTTGTCTCGAAGACGTATTCTCTCAACATGACTCTGCCCAATTATATGCCTCCAAAAATAATACACTTGTGAACATGAAAATGCACACATCTCCATAGGACAACAATGCAGCAATGTCACTCGCCTCTAAATAGTCACGAAACCAAAGAGAAAGAACCACAGAAATCTTCTCTTTGCTCGAGAAAACCAAAACTCCCAAACCACAAAAATAAGGGTCACCTGCCAAGGATTAATTCCACCTCCACAAATATGTGACACCATATAATAATAAGAGCACTCCGGTTAAAAAAAAAAAATTCCTCCATTTAGTTAATAACCGCATCCACATATTCCCTCTTAATTCTCTGATAGCCATATGTTATTAAAAAAAAAAACACCACTCCAGGAATAAAGAACAATCACCTCTATTTTGGCAAATAAAAAAAATATTTACCTCTATTTCCCCAATCATTCCATGTAGAAAAAAACAAGGCTCCAAAAGAATATATCTCCAAAAAGGAATATATATATATAAAACAAAATGAAATCCAATCTCCAAAAAAATGTGTACTCAAAGCATCTAACTCACACACTCACAAATATTGCCCCATATATCTTCTCAAAAATGTGTCTCCATTTGCAACAAAGTTGGCTGCAAAATAATTGAACTAAACATAGCTCTCATCACCATTGGCAAATATCAAAATAGCCAAAAATATATCTCCAATATATTATATCTCAAATTATAACTCCAAAATAATATATCTCAATTCTCCAGGGAATAACTCAATGTTATAGTAAAAACTATAAAACTCTCTCCTTAGCATAATTGCTAAATAGGGTAAAAACTCGGCAAATAAAAACTGTCTAGAAAATTCTGGAGAAAAATCACCAATGTGCCACAACTCATTATAACAGAACTCCAAATTCACAGTGTCTTAGCCAAGACTTCTCCATATGCACTAAGACATAAGTCACTAGAAAACTTAACCAAGTTTCCTATCTCTCACAAAGTTATCACAAATACAACAAAGGTATTGTGCAAGAAACTCACAATTTCTGGAACATAAATATCCAGAAAAAAAATGTAGTGCTACTACGTATGCATTCAAAACCATGCAAGAATTCTCCCGTAAATTTCTCTATAGCATCAAATAGCTGAAACACAAACATGTTCCCGAACCATGACTAAGTCACGAACTGAGATATCAAAAAATATTCACACCAACTGGAGAGAAAAAATAAATTAAAATTCACCTTTGGAAAAAAAAACTTGTGTCAGCAATGGCTAACTTCCAAAAAAGGAGAAAAGAAAAATTAACGGCATTGTTAACTATCTCCCGTGACTCACTAGATGTCAAGCATTTATCTAATGAACTCATAAAAAAAAGGAAAAAAAAAAAATACTAAAATAATGTGTTGTTAGTTCCTCCAAAATTCGAAAAAAATTTCACCACCCTTGATAACATTACGACACCCACGTATTAGTATAACAAAAATCAGTATCAGAAATATCACTATCAGCAAAATCACCAAAAATTGCTATCATCAAAATCAATAGTATCAGTATAAAAAAAACATCACTAATATTAATGCTTATCCATTCTCCAAAAATTCAGCACAAAAATTCACCAAAAGTTCAGCAAGATTCATCACAATTCACCAAGATTCAGTCAGATTCATCGAGATTCATCAAAACTCATCGCTCGTGAATTACTGAAATATTCTCCAAAGTTACAAAAACTCAACAATAATTAAGACAAGACTTCTCCCATAACACTTTGTAATAATTCTCCATGAATAATTATCTGTAATAATTATAAAATAATCTCCCATGAAATATCTCAAATCTCTCGCAAAACAAGTCTCCCATAATGATAATTATACTTAAGCAACCCTCCCGTGAAACATCTCATGCAATAATAATTATTAATAATAATAATAACTCTCCACAGTAATAATTCTTTTGCAAAGATCTCAAGTAAGGTTGTAATTCAAATTGCATACACCAGCATTGCCGAACGCACACAATCAACACCAGATGCAACGATTATGTGAACATTGTTCGAAGACAATTAATCGAAAACAGTTATTCGAAAACAGTTATTCGAAAAACAATTATTCGAATGGAAAATTGTTCGAAAGAAAGTTATTCGAAAGGACAATTATACGAAATGGTAATTATTCGAAATGTAAAATTCTTTATTTAAACAAATGTGTAAAAATACCAAAAAGGATGAAATCTTTTAAGTATGAATGTTATTACTAAAACTATTAAAATAGATTCATGATAAAACTGATTTACTTATAAATGCAAGTTATGCGCTACAACGCGCAAATACTCTAATACTGAGTACCCTTCAAAGGTTGCCACTAACTTTTTTATCCTTTCATTCAAGTCACGATATTTCTTGGAACCCTTCATATTTGTGCTTCCTGCTCTTACTTTTGCAATGTGAATTTCTTGTAAACCCTGCTCTCTTTTTAAAGCATCTAGGAACTTCCATATTGTTGGATGATGAGATGACATTTGCTGTAAAAAAGCTCTGTGCCATCCTTCAAGAGCGTTGTTAGTCCTAGGCAAATCAGTATTGACTCTCTCAAAACAAGACCACATACTTATTTCAAACATAGGACTACGTCGATGACGTCTTGAAGGACGACCAATCCATGAATCTTCAAAATAATCTAAAATAGGATTTACATCTTGAGGATATATATCTGAATCTAGTAAAGCTTCAAATGATTCAATAACTTTGTCAACGGGGACAAAGGCTAGGGCTAACAGCATTCGAATTTTTAAAGCAAATTCGGAATCTGTATCGTATCTCACTTTCAGACCACAATCACATATCTTTCGATACAAGCACTGGCGTAAGTGGAAAAGGCATCCATAATGAGAAGCTGTGCTGAATTCTTCTTTAACGGCAGTTATAGCTGCAAGTTCAAAGCCTGAAGTTATGGTTGAAACTTGTAAATTTGGAACCATAGACTTAATTTGAGCAAATAATCTTCTATAAGTTCAGCCCTTTTATCTGGAAGTAAGACGTAGACCACAGGAATGGTGTAATTATTCTTCACAGCATGTACAGTATATAATTGTTCAAATAACTGAGGTACAGTTTTAAATGTTCTGTCCACTTGTAAATTTGCACTCTTCTCAAGTAGACTCAAATTATTCTGAGTTGCAAATAAGAGCATTCTATCATCGTAATGGCCGGAATCATATAGCAAAAACTGCTCCCCTTTATGAGTTTTAGTTTGGTCAGTTGTTAAAACAATTTCCCGTCTGTGAATTGGATTAGCTAAGCCTGCTCTTTCTTTTTGTCTAACGTTGTGAATAGTTCTTTTTATAGAGCTTATTTGTGGTAAAGCTTGCGCGGCACTTTCACTTAATTGCGATGCAGCTGCAGAAATGACATACTGAGGAGAATCACGGCTTTCTTTCGCATCACTTTTCACTTTGTTCATAAAACTGCGCACTTCTGTATTGACAGCATCACCGGAATGGTTATGTTCACGAGGAACTTTAATCACTTCACCATCATTGGTAATTGTTAGGTTTTTGCAATACGATGCGAACTTATTGCACTTCCAATATATCTTGTTACCAACTTGCTTGTCTTTCACGAATAGGAAACCATCGATTTTAAGCATAGGCTTGCCTTTTTCACTTGAAATGTATTCGGCCATCACTGAAGGGCTGCAGTATTCCGAAGAAAGGAAGTTCTTGGTGCTTGATGTCCTTCACGACGTTTATTACCACTAAGAAAATCGGATAACGTTCAAACAAACATTTGAACTAAGAAAATCGGATAACGTTCAAACAAACATTCAAACAGTTATTTGCCTATTTGAACAATTGCTTATTAGAGTAAGGTTCAAACAACATTTCGAATGCTTATCATTTCGTATAATTGTCCTTTCGAATAACTTTCTTTCGAACAACTTTCCATTCGAATAGCTGTTTTTTGAATAAATGTTTTCGAATAATTGTTTTCGATTAATTGTTTTCGAATAATTTTCATGATACGGATGCAACACCATGATATACCACCATCGCCACACCCACACAATCAACACCATTCACAGCATCGAGCATCATCATACACCACCACTCGGCACCATTTTTAAAGTAATTTCTCCAACACAGTAAAAAAAATAATAATAATCTGTGTGTCCCCATTTTGTGTCTTCCAGGCATAAGGAAAACATACACCCATACAATGCATTTCAATTCTCTTTTCTCTTCATTCACGAGAAAGAAAATCTCTTTTTATTTCCTTTTCTCTTCATCCAAGAGAAAGAAAATCTCTTTTCTAAAAAAAAGATGCTATGGGCATTTCACTTCATCAACTAATCAATCAGCTGATGATCTAGCATTCATTGTCAAGGCCAGACTCGTCTTCCAACAGCCCGACAAAGAAAAACAAAGGAAGGAGGAGTTCACCCCCACTGAGAAAAAAAAAAAAGAGTTTCACCCTCCCGTTAGAATACCCCTTTTGAACGGTGTCTGAGTAACCCCCCAAGGTATACACCAGTACCCTCCCATGCACTATCCCCTTAGGCAGGCAGCACCAGCCATGCAATGTGCCTCTTTGTGCCGGTTAGCAGAAATGTGCTGAGCCCGTAGGAAATGGTGGGCGCTTTGTCTCCAAGCGAAATATGCTATCCAAGCACAGTTCGCATGCATAAAAAGCTCTTTATACACCCTTATGTGTTAAACAAAGACGAATACGTCTATTATAAACACGAGCAAATAAAGAAAACGTCACTTTGCTACTATGGGGAAAGAAAAAAAAATTATTTGACCTCTTAAACCAGTCCCATTTCACTGAAATATTTAAAAAAAACAAAAACTATATTCTTTAACACTCACCACTCCATAATGGGAACAAAAAGAACTCGGAATTCGCGAACGACACGGCAGTGACACGCACGATTATCTCGGGAATCACACTTCACAAACATCTAAGTACTAACTGACTGTTCCCCGCTCCTTGAAGCGTCTTGCTCTGGGCAAAATGCTGACCCTATAAAAAAAAACTTCCCCTCCCCTTTGCACAGTTAACGGATAGATATTTTCATTTTTTTGTTACTTAGTAACTGAAAACTAACAATTCAACAATTTTCCAAAATCCCACAAAGGCTTTGTCGTTCGAAAACTATCACTAAGCCATAACCCCTTTATTTTCAACTGGTCACCTAACTCTTCATTAGCGTACCTAGGAATAAAAAAAACCTTTTATACTGCTTTTTCACAAGCTGCCACCACCTGTAATGAGGATATGACCCTCATTATTCATTTGGTAAACGTGTAACTCAAGCGTCAGGCAAACAACAAACAAATCTCTCTCTCTCCAAGCAACTAGCGGCTCGCGACTTTTCTTTCTCTCTCTCTCGCCAAGCGACCGCTCTCTCTCTCTCTCTCTCTCTCTCTCTCTCTCTCTCTCTCTCTCTCTCTCTCTCTCTCTCTTTCTCTCCACTCTAACAGACAATCAAATTGAGGGAGTTGCATTAAAAAAATACATTTATTAAGTAACAAAAGATAATGATCCAAGTCTTACTGACTAACATAAAAACCCCAGCAGTAAAATGTCTAAACTGTATTGGTCATACCAAATGTCTCCCTCGGTCCCCACATAGTTCCTTGGCAGAACCGTCTGTTTCAAAGACATGAACACCCCATAAGTACACACATAAGTTTAACAACAGAGATCAAAGATTGAATATTCCCATAAAATGTTAAATAGACAACAAGTCACTCTTTGGCTAAAATATTATAAGACTCACCCAAGCAGTGGGAATATTTAACACACTATATTATAAAGAGACTTTCGGTGAGCACAACGGCATCCTGCCTTTCTTCCAAAGACGCCTCTATCAAAATCCACCATAGACTTTCGTATGATACATTATAAAAGGAAGAGGCGCACATGCACATACGAATGCACATTTCAACAACGCCTCACATTACTGGCTGTGACCAGTTTCCCAAAGGCACTTTTGAAAAGAGTTCATGAACTGAGTACATTGACTTGTCTTTCTATGCAGTTTTATCTCACGCCACCCACAGAAACCATTCATCAGCTTTTGGTCACAGTGAACATATTGGCAATATATCATTAATCATAACCCTATGCGTAATATATATATATATATATATATATATATATATATATATATATATATATATATATATATATATATATATATATAATATATATATATATATATATATATATATATATATATATATTTATATATGGTTGTGTGTGTGTACATCATACCATTTTTCTAGTCAGCATCGTGCCTAAATAATACCCATTACTAAATTTGAGATTTTTTAAAAATAAAATTCTCGAGATTTGTTCGTAGAACAGTTTGTCTCCAACGTATATTATGAGATGTTGTAAATATGATGTTTGTGTGTAATATAATATGTTGTCTATATTTTTCTGGAGATGTCCTTATATTTTGTTTTCTTATATTCTGTTTTTTATGTATTTCATGAGATGTTCTTGTAAATATGATGCTTTTCTCGTAATATAGCTTGTTATGTGATTTACTTCCAACACTGATGCACCCCCAATCCCCCATTCAAAGCCCTTGGAGGATGAAGGGTGTTAGAAATCAAACCAGCCAATTCACAGCTTGTCTTTTTGTCACTTTTACTTATGGGGACTTTAAAATCAATAAAAGTAGGTTTCTGACTTTTTACCTATTCGTTCATTTTTATAATGGAAAAATAAAACAAAACTTTGGGCAATGTTAATCTTCTTAATAATTTACTTTCAAGGTTAATATAAAAGCGATGTCAACCCTCCTCCCCCCCAAAAAAAAAAAATAATTGAAGAACAGTGTTATGAAATCCTCCAGGGAAACTGCTTGAGATTCCAGCTCTATTAAAAGGGAATTCCGCTGGCTTCTTCGTTTTCTTCTTCTTCTTCTATTTCTTCGTCTTCTTCTTCTTCCTCGTCTTCGTCTTCGTCTTCGTCTTCGTCTTCGTCTTCGTCTTCGTCTTCGTCTTCTTCTTCTTGATAGTATAGTATAGTATATTTGTTTGTCCTTATTTGTTTCAAATTCATAAAATAAGCAGAAAATTCGCCGAAGCAATTTAATGCTTATATGGCGATAACATATAGCAAGTTTACTTGTTTTACATAAAAGTTATACAGACTCACAAGCTAAAACACAGACATAAAAATACATGGGTCAAGCCTATTTTGACAAAGGATTGTAATACTAAGTAAGACATTAAAATACAAAAGAAGATAAGTCCAGCTTGCAACACAAAAAGCATTTATACAAATGCCAATAAAATAGCACACAGGTCCAGCTTGTGTTCCAAGGAATAAAAGATACCTGGGTAACTAAAAAGTCTTTAAAAGCACAGTTCAACACTACTTAAAATACCTACTGTTGTGCAAGTAACAGTTTTTTGTAATGTCTGAGAGAAACATGAAAGGAATCTTCTAAAAGTTTTCTGTCAAGTTCATTGTTAAGCCCAATCAGCTGATAGTGCAGGAATCTCCTTTCAACCTCCGTACGTATGATAGGTGTATGATAACCACGGCCCCTAGTAGCATATTCATGGGAAGTTAAATTGGGGCGTAGCAAAAGATCATAAAAGTAGGGCAGCTCACCCATAAGCAGTCTCCTCAAGAACTTGAATAAGCTCAGTTTATACAAGCTACTTATGTTTAGTATCTGCAAACGTGTATATAGTTCCGATGTGCCCATCGCCGGTCTTCCATCCTCATATCTGACTCCCAGAATTATTCTTAGCAAGTTGTTGACACATACCTTCAATCTCTTAAGTACAGTAACAGGTGCCGAGCCCCATATTAAGAGGTGGTTATTCAAGTAGGGGAGCACTAGAGCATAATATAGTTTAAGAAATATGTCAGTCGGCAAGAAATCACGAGTACTAATAATTGCTCCAGTTATACGGCTGACATTAAGTGAGACATTGTTAATGTGTTTTGTATAGGTCAAGGTATTAGAGATAATCAAGCCTAAGTATTTGAAGTCCGTTACCCATTCAATAATGCCATCAGCGAAAGATAGGGCGGGGAGTTCTTGGGGAGACTTGGTCAGGACAAACATCAACTTACTCCTACTAGTATTAGGAGTTAGCATATTTACTTTTAAGTATACCTCAAGTTCAATAAACAAATTCCTAACTTTATTCATAAGCTCGGTGAATGAATGGGAAACCAGCAGAAAAGCAGCATCATCCGCAAATAAAATTGTTTCGGCCTGCACTGCATTAGGTACGTCATTTATAAATATATTAAAACAAAGAGGACCAAGTATAGACCCTTGAGGCACACCATATGTAATCACTTTAACATCAGAATCAACACCATTTACGCTTACAAACTGGCTTCTGTTAGCAAAGTATGATCTTAGGTATAAATGACATTGGCCACGAAACTAATAATGTTGTAGTTTATCCAAAAGTATTTTGTGTGACACAGGGTCAAATGCCTTTCTCAAGTCAAGGAAGAAGCAGACACAGAAACTCTTCTCTCGATAAGCCTTTGTTGCAATAGAGAGAAATTTAATAATGGCCTGTGTAGTATTTCTATTCTTGCGGAAGCCACATTGAGAATTATTAAGAATAGAGTACTTTTCAATGAAGCTGTTCATCCTGTCTAGAGTTAACCTTTCAAAGATTTTTGAAGCCACCGGTAAAACTGATATGGGCCTATAATTATCAATGATGCTTTCTAATCCAGACTTATATACAGGAGTAACTCTTGCAACCTTAATTCGACTAGGAAATTCAGGCTGCATAATGGACATATTATAGAGCATTGCATAATGGGAAGCAAATACATTACAGCTATCCTTCAATATTAACGGCGTTATATCACAAATTTTATTGCCTTTATTTTTTAAACTTCTGATAACATGTGCCACCTCAACATGATCAGTCGGCCTTAAGTAACACGTAGTCATTATTGGAGGGGTATGGTAGGTAGTTACAAGCAGCGGTTCTAAATTACCCACAAGGGAGGCAGCAGAATTTATAAAAAAAAAATTATTGACATAGTTGACCAAATCCAAGCCAGTGAAAATCCCATCAGGGGTCTAGATATATTCCAGGCTGGCAGCTTTTTTAGTTTTTATAAGATTATTAATGATTAACCACAGCTTCGAAGTATCATTTCCAGCATCTTTAAATTTACTATAATAGTATACTCGTTTGGCCAGTCTAATTGCTTTTGTTAGCATATTTCTATATTGAGTATAGGCCAACTTCTTAATCTTACCTTTCAGGTACAACTTATATAACCTGAACTTTTTAGCAATACAAGATTTCAGTATAGGTGTCATCCATGGAGCTGGTTCGATCAGTTTGAGCAAGGATTTTTTAAGAGGGAATGAGGTCTCATAAAGTTTAAAAACACCAGCAAAGTAAGATTCATACACAGTATCAAAACTACCACCACGAACAACAGACTCACGAGGATTAAAATTAGACACAAGAAACCTAAAAGTAGTCAAGCTCCTCTTGCTAAACGATCTCTTCACCTGAGCAACCTTACCTATAAGTTGGTTAGCAAAAAAGGCTTAAATGAAAAAGCCATACCAAATAAAATGGTCTGTAAGATCGTAATGGCGATAAACGTAAAGTGTTATTCACATTATTCAATATTAGAAATCCGCCCCAAATATGGTCCAATAGGCTGAACCTTGTGAAAAATACTATCTATGTTTAATTTTGGTGGGTATTGTAACCAATGGCGTAAA
>NC_061110.1:15842349-15847349 GCF_015104395.2 Macrobrachium nipponense | reverse complement strand
GGGCCGCGGCTCATACAACATTATACCGAGACCACCGGAAGATATATCTGTTCCCAGTGGCCTTGATTATACTCTGTAGAAAAAACTCGATTGCGCCGAAGAAACTTCGGGGAATTCTTCACTTTTGTTATATTTAGTAAAGCGACTCTAATGATATTTTCATCACTGTGATGCATTAGGGTTAATTCTGATCAATTGGATCTAATACACATTATTCCCATAAGTCTCATGTAATTAACATGAGGCACATGTAATTGACATGTCACATGTAATTGACATGTCACATGTAATTAAGATGAGTCACATGTGATTAACATGATTCACATGTAATTAACATGAGCCACATATAATTAAGACAAGCTACATATAAGTAACATGCGTCACATGTAATTAACACGAGCCACATGTAATTAACACGAGCCACATGTAATTAACATGAGCCTCATGTAATTAACACGAGCCATATGTAATTAACATGAGCCACATGTAATTGACACGAGCCACATATAATTAACATGAGCCACATGTAATTAACATGAGTGCTGGTGAAGTCCTGACATCACTTTGATATTATGGCGAGTATTTTATTATTTATTTATTTTTTTTTTGGGAGAGTATCAGTTATCTTTCGTTCCACATAGAATCATCCACTAAAGGCGAATGAAAAATTAAAATCTAGGCCAAAGGCCAAGCGCTGGGACCTATGAGGTGGGTGGAAAGACAGATGGAAGAGAGACAAAATATGAAACGAAAGAGGTTGTTAATAGGGGCTGAAGGAACGGTGCAAAACACTTAGGTACTGCCTACGGTACTCCGCGTGATGCTCAATGAAAGCAAAAACAATACCTTATACCTTATAGTAAGATACGTTACCAAATGAGTAACCGAAGATGACTTAATTAGTCTCAGGGAAGTTTTCTGACGTCACAAACACAAAGGTCATAGACACCAACCCACTCGTGTAATCGGAGATCTCTTCGAGTCCAGAGTTCTAACTTCATCTAATTACTTCTCCAACTTTATTGATTTTTTTCCTTCAAATTAGCGCCTGTCTAGGAGCTCGAACTTCGGTCCGCATCGAGAAGGCCTGTGGGCTCGGCCTCTCATTCTCGGGTTTCTGATTAATGGTTTTATTTTTCTTTCGCTGCTCAGTGAAGGATGCTTCAATTCCCACCGAAGAATTTGGCTAGATTTCAATACCTTCTTAAGGGAAAATATTTTTTTAAATTATTTTTGTGGAGCGGATTAAACATTCCACGTACTCCCTTCTCTACACCTTTGACCCACCGTATGCCACTAATAACCAGGTACATGATATAATTCTTACACCAGTGAGCTGACGTTGAGTTTATCTGAACATGTGTAAACATCAAAACTCAGATACACACACTAGTCCTGGTTTTCACTCACCTTCTTACGTGGATTTTGATATTCTCAAGCACGTGGACCATCGTGCAACATGAAATATATATATATATATATATATATATATATATATATATATATATATATATATATATATATATATATATATATATATATATATATATATATATATATATATATATATATATATATATATATATATATATATATATGCATATATATATATATATATATATATATATATATATATATAATATATATATATATATATATATATATATTATATGTATATATATATATATATTATATATATATATATATATGCATATATATATATATATATATATATATATATATTATATATATATATATATATATATATATATATATATATATATATATATATTATATATAGTAATATCATATAATCAAGTTCAAGCTACAAATGTCCTTTAATATCTAAATTCACTTTACCTCCCAAATGATATATTTTCATATATGTACCGAGGGGGAATTTAATTGATAATAATTTCGTCCCCCCCATGGGATCGAACCACCGTCCAAGTGGACGGGGACGAAATCAGGACAGTCAGTGACGCTATCCAATCAGCCAACGAGACGCTATAAGTTCATATCGATTCTGACCTTACAAATCACCCTCGATCTGGATGCTTTCGTAATTAGAACTCGATATGAAACCCCGTCTACCATGTTGGCCAATTCGAGCGTTTTGACAGCATGTAGCCTTTTGTTTATGATAATATCACATCGAACCATGATCCATTTATATATCAATTCAAGCTACAAATGTCCTTTATACCTAAATTCACTTTACCTCCCAATGATATATTTTTCATATATGTACCGAAGGGGAATTTTTTTTAATTGATAATAATTTCGTCCCCCCATGGGATCAAACCACCGTCCAAGTGGACGACGAAATCAGGACAGTCAGTGACGCTATCCAATCAGCCAACAGAGACGCTATAAGTTCATATCGATTCTGACCTTACCAAATCACCCTCGATCTGGATGCTTTCGTAATTAGAATCGATATGAACCCCGTCTACCATGTTGCCACTTCGAGCCGTTTGACAGCACGTAGCCTTTTGTTATGAATAATTATCACATCGAACCGTGATCCATTTATATATCAATTCAAGCACAAAATGTCCTTTAAATATTCAAATCACTTTACCTCCCAAATGATATATTTTCATATATGTACCGAAGGGAATTTTTTTTAATTGATAATAAATTTCGTCCCCCCATGGGATCAAACACGTCCAAGTGGACGGGGACGAAATCAAGGACAGTCAGTTGACGCTAATCCAATCAGCCAAACGAGACGTATATAAGTTCATATCGATTCTGACCTTACAAATCACCCTCGATCTGGATGCTTTTCGGTAATTAGAATCGATATGAAACCCCGTTCTACCATGTTGGCCAATTCGAGCGTTTGACAGCACGTAGCCTTTGTTATGAATAATTATCACATCGAACTGTGATCCATTTATATATCAATTCAAGCTACAAATGTCCTTTAATATCTAAATTCACTTTACCAAATCCCAAATGTATATTTTCATATATGTACCGAGAATTTTTTGAATGATAATAATTTCGTCCCCCCATGGGATCGAACCACCGTCCAATGGACGGGGACGAAATCAGACGACGTCAGTGACGCTATCCCAATCAGCCAACAGAGAAACGCTATAAGTTTCATATCGATTCTGAACCTTACAAATCACCCCTCCCTCGATCTGGATGCTTTCGTAATTAGAATCGATATGAAACCCCGTCTACCATGTTTGGCCACTTCGAGCGTTTGACAGCACGTAGCCAATTTGTTATGAATAATTATCACATCGAACCGTGATCCATTTATATATCAATTCAAGCTACAAATGTCCTTTAATATCTAAATTCACTTTACCTCCCAAATGATAAACACTAGATGGACTCCTTTCTTCAACAAATATGATTTTGATACTTTTACAAACTTGGCCAATGATGACAGTGTTATTATTACAAGACCAGACAAAGGTAAGGGTTGTGTAATTTAGGATAAGGATGCTTATATTGAGAAAATGGATATTATCTTAAATGATCATACAAAATTTGAGAAAATGGGTGTTCCAGATTTATATAATATCATTAAACCAGAGGTCAAAATTGTAAGGTTTCTAAGGTTGCTAAAACAAAAAAAGATAATTGATGAAGATATATACCAGGAACTATTCCCTACAGGGTCTTCGATTGGGTTTTGTATGGGTTGCCCAAAATATATAAAGAAGGTGTACCATTAAGGCCCATTCTTTCCTTAGTGAACACACAGAGTTATAAGCTAGCCAAATTTCTGGTTACTTTACTTGAGCCTCTCACTAAAAATGAATTTTCTTTAAACATCTCTCATAAATTCAAGGAGAATATTGTTACGGTATCGAAATATCCTGGCCAAAGGTCGACACCATGTTACGGCCTCTGAGAGAGGTCCGCTTCAGGTTCGATATGAAATAATAAAAAAAAATATATTTCAACACCAACAGTTGAAACTGGGGATACGAATATAGAAAGAAAAACTAACACAACAGAGGTTTATTTACAAGCTTACTAACAAAGGTAAATGCAGAATGGTATCTCCCATTTACATAAAAAGATAGAATCTTACACTGCATGAACTGAGGGAACAGTGAGGCAATTCAAATACTTGCTAGTCAATTTGGTAATTCGAAGTGGTGGCTTCACAAAAGTAGAGCGGCAATTGCAGACGTCCTCTTGACTCCGTATTGCAGAAAATAGTCTATTTGTAAGGCAGGAACTCCTCCCTTTTCTTTTCCGAAGTCTGCTCAACGTAGAGACAACTTGGTCGTCCACTCCTGAAGACGATTAGACCAGTATCCAGCCAACTCTCCAGCAACTTTTTCCTGATCCTTCGTTGGTTCCTTTTTCTCGTATCTCACGGATGATCTCTGCTGCTGCTGATCTCTCACTGATAATCTGATCTGTGGCTCTTACTGAGGATATCTCTCTGTGACTAACTTGAGTCTCTCTTTTACGATCCCTTCTTTCTCCTCTCCGTCCGACGTATTTATACGGCACTCTGGGGGCGGAGCCTACGGCGAGCGTCACGGGCTCGTGAGGTTTCCGGAAGAAATCGTGGCATTTCTCCCGCCACTTAGGTGCCTGTTGCACTCCACAACACGCCCGACGATTCCAGAACAGCCGTGAGAAAAAGGTGCCTCTAACATGGGCGCGAAAACCTCCTTACTGCCAAACTTCTAGAAAATGCGTTCTCCTTTCCTTTATCTTTCCTTGCTAGGAAGCAATTACCATCACAGATATTCTTATATACGATTCAGATTTATTTATGGTCAGTCTGGACGTTGAGTCCCTTTTTACTAATGTCCCTGTAGGGGAGACAATAGACATTATTTTAAATAAGTTATTTATAGAGCCGGTCTCTACTTTTCATAATTATAGTCGTAAGTTTTTTAAACAGTTGTTAGAACTTGCTGTGCAGGACACGACTTTCATTTTTAATGGCTTTTTATACAGACAAGTTGAAGGAGTAGCAATGGGATCCCCACTGGGCCTGACACTTGCTA
>NC_061110.1:15832349-15834849 GCF_015104395.2 Macrobrachium nipponense | reverse complement strand
AGAAATACCAAATCTTTTAGAATAGACAATGCAGTAAAAAGTGTACCAATTTTTGTTGAAAATGAAGTGGATGCATTTTTTTACAATTTGAGAAAGTGGCAGAACAGCGTGAATGGCCGAGAACGTCATGGAGCACGTTGGTTCAAACCTCCTTTCGAGGAAAGGCTAGGGAAGTATTTGCTGCCTTATCTTTAGATGATTCTAAGGATTATGAAGAGAGTTAAATCCGAAGTTTTGAAAGCTTATGAATGGGTGCCAGAGAGGTATAGAGAGAAGTTCAGAAGCTGGATAAAAAGAGACAGTCGTACTCATATGGAGTATGCACGGAACAACGCCTGTGGTATGATAGGTGGATGAATGCCCGAGAAGTTAATGGTGATTTCGGTAAACTTCAGGAAACTTATCTTGCTTGAGCAGTTCAAGGATGGTATTAATCCACTTATTAAAACATATTTGGGATGAACGTGATTGTAGATAATTGTCGCGATGAAGCCACTAGATTGTCTGATAATTATGCATTGACCCATAAGCTATATAATACTGAGTCACTTCCTAAAAATTGGAAGGAGCAGAGTTTGGGAAGAGCAGCAAAATTACAAGGCACAAGGTAAGACTACGAGTTCACAGGCATCATCTCGTGGAGTCTATAATAAATCCTTTAATAGAGGTAGTAGAGGGGCAAGTCAATATAATTCTGGTCCTAGTGTTAGTGCTGGAAAAGCAGGATACAGTGTAAATGATCAGTTTTACACCTAGTTACCAAAAATATAGGCGAAAATTTTAAGAGATTTTGTATGTTTCAGTTGTGGCAAACAGGACACATCAAGTAGGAGTTGTCCACATCGCACAATAAACCGTCCAATTCAAGTGGTAAATAAAGTTAAAGATAAACCTGTACATTTTAAGGATGATCATAAAACCTGAAAATACCATTGCACTTGTTGAATCAACCACAAGCATGTGGTGACAGAGGTCCTTGTTTGTTTTGCTTCTCCCCTTAGGCCAGGTAAGAGGTATTGTAACGATAGCATCGACAGTAAATAATATATGTGATGTTGATGAGAATATAGGTTACAAAATAGGTAACAATGATGTTCAAAATGTTAGTAGTGTTGGTTGTATTGAGAATATTGTAAAAGGAATGGAGTGAGATTACCTGAAGAGAAGTCCACATCCAAAGGTACTGAATTGTATGACCCTTTTATGGGAGATGGTTGGTTACACCTCCCTTGTGTTGAAAAAGGAAAGTAAGGTGGTTAAGAGATACCGAGCGGTACAGTCTGTAATGATAAAAAATATGTATGACCAGTGGAAGGATACTGGAGAGTATGTATTTTCTGCGTGGGTTTCGGAACCTGAGTTTTTCAGCTCCATTAGTAGAAAAGGTAAGGTTAGAAACTCCATTAATTTCGGGATATGTTAAAATTTGCTTTTGGTGATAGAAACTCCCCGTGGTCAGGAGTAGAGTTAATTCTTGGAAATGATGTATGTGGATAACAAAGTGTTTTTGGTGGTAGCAGTATACAATTTATTTTTGGACAGAAAAACCCTTTAATTCTTTCATTTATTATACATGAAGTTGAAATGTACATTTCCAAACTTATTTTACCTGCTTGTGCAGTTGTACTACAAGAAGTAAGAGTGCCGAAGGAAAGGTAATGAATGAACGACGGTTTTGATTTTACAAAACTTGTTTGAAGATAGTCCGGAAACACTACAAGTAAGTAAAGTCAGTACTCCTTTGCGAACTGCTGAAACGTTAAATAATAATGAAAGAATTTGTTTTAAATCTCCAAATTCGAAGATGAATAATTTGGAAAGGGTAATAAGAGAATAATGCCCGTTTGTTGAATAAAATGCTATCGAGGAAAGGAAGGCCAAGTGTTACTTTTTAAAGGATGGAATCCTAATGGAGGAAGTTCCAAGAGTAAAAGACATGTTAATGGATGGTTGTTAGAACAAGTGGTCATTCCAAGTAGTTATAGGAATTTTGTTCTAGGTATTGCTCATGACTGTAGTTATTCGGTCATTTAGGTATAAACAAAACCTATGAGAAATTATAAAAGGTATTTTTTTGGCTAAGATGCAGAAAGATTGTAGTGAAATATTGTAAAAATTGTGATTTATGTCAAAAAGTAGGTAAAGCTCAACATGACCCTAAGGTGATGCCATTGCAACCCATTGAAGTTCCAGAGAACCTTTGAGAAAACTGGTTTTGGATTGTGTAGGACCTCTGCCTAGGTCTAGCAAAGGTAACGAGTATTTGCTGACAATTATGTGTAGTTGCTACCAGATTTCCAAGAGGCTATTCCTTTAAGAAACAAGTGAGTGCTGATAAGATAATTGAAGCGCTTAACAAGTTCTTCTCGCTGTGGTAGGTTTGCCAAAAGAAGTTCAAACCGACCAAGGAACCAACTTTACGTCTAGAAAGTTTACCTCATTTTTAGCCTGTCAGAATATTAAGCATTGTCGTCTCCTTATCACCCACAGAGCCAAGGAG
>NC_061110.1:15826301-15831849 GCF_015104395.2 Macrobrachium nipponense | reverse complement strand
CTCCTTGGCTCTGTGGGGTGATAAGGAGACGATAAACAATGGGCTTAATATTCTGACAGGCTAAAATGATGGGATGGGAAACTTTCTAGACGTAAAGGGTTGGTTTCCTTGGTTCCGGTTTGAACTTCTTTTGGCAAACCCCCCCATACCCAGCGAGAAGAACTTGTTAACGCGCTTTCAATTATGCTTATTCATCACTCACTGTTCTTAAAGGAATAGCCATCTGGAAATCTGGTAGCACTACACATAATTGTCAGCAAATACTCGTTACCTTTGCTAGACCTAGCAGAGGTCCTACACAATCCAAACCAGTTTCTCAAAGGGTTCTCCTGGAACTTCAATGGGTTGCAATGGCATCACCTTAGGGTCATGTTGAGCTTTACCTACTTTTGACATTAAATCACAAGTTTTTACCAATATTGTCCACTACAATTCTTTCTGCATCTTAGGCCAAAAAAAATACCTTAATAATTTTCTCATAGGGTTTTGTGTTTATACCTAAATGACCAGAATAACTACAGTCATGAGCAATACCTAGAACAAAATTCCTATAACTACTTGGAATGACCACTTGTTCTACAACATCATTAACATTTCTACTCTTGAACTTCCTCATTAGGATTCCATCCTTTAAAAAGTAACACTTGCCTTCCTTCTCGATATCATTTATATCAACAAGGGCATTATCTCTTATTACCTTCAAATTATCATCTTCAATTTGAGATTTAACAAATTCTTCCTTATTAACTTTCAGCATTCGCAAAGGAGTACTGACTTTACTTACTTGTAGTGTTTCGGACTATCTTTAAACAAGTTTTGTAAATCCAAACCGTCGTCATCATTTACCTTTCCTTCGGCACTCCTTACTTCTTGTAGTAACTGCACAAGCAGGAAATAAGTTTGGAAATGTACATTCAACTTCTGTAATAAATGAAGAATTAAAGGGTTTTTCTGTCAAAATTGTATTACTGCTACCAAAAACTTTGTCTCCACATACATCATTTCCAAGAATTAACTCTACTCCTGACACTGGGATTTCTCTCACCAAAGCAATTTTAACATATCCCGAAATTAATGGAGTTTTCTAACCTTACTTCTACTAATGGAGCTGAAAAACCTCAGGTCCAAAACCCCACGCAGAAATACATACTCTCCAGTATCCTTCCACTGGTCATACATATTTTTTATCATTACAGACTGTACGCTCCGGTATCTCTTAACCACCTTACTTTCCTTTTTCAACACAAGGAGGTGTAACCAACCATCTCCCATAAAAGGGTCATACAATTCAGTACCTTTGGATGTGGACTTCTCTTCAGGTAATCTCACTCCATTCCTTTTACAATATTCTCAATACAACCAACATTACTAACAGTTTTGAACATCATTGTTACCTATTTTGTAACCTATATTCTCATCAACATCACATATATTATTACTGTTCGATGCTATCGTTACAATACCTCTTACCTGGGCCTAAGGGGAGAAGCAAACAAACAGGACCTCTGTCACCACATGCTTGTGGTTGATTCAACAATGCAATGGTATTTTCAGGTTTATGATCATCCTTAAAATGTACAGTTTAATCTTTAACTTTATTTACCACTTAAATTGGGACGGTTTATTGTGCGATGTGGACAACTCCTACTGATGTGTCCTGTGCCACAACTGAAACATACAAAATCTCTAAAATTTTGTTCGCCTATATTTTGGGTAACTAGGTTAGTAAACTGATCCATTTACACTGTATCCTGCTTTTCCAGCACTAACACTATGACCAGAATTCTATTGACTTGCCCCTCTACTACCTCTATTAAACGGATTTATTATAGACTCCACGAGATGGATACCTTGTGAAACTCGTCATGTCTTACCTTGTGCCTTGTAATTTTGCTGCTCTTCCAAACTCTGCTCCTTCCAATTTTAGAGTGACATCAGTATTATATAGCTTATGGGTCAATGCATAATTATCAGACAATCTAGTGGCTTCATCGACATTATCTACATCACGTTCATCAAAATATGTTTTAATAAGTGGCTTCAATACCATCCTTGAACTGCTCCAAGCAAGATAAAGTTGCCTGAAGTTTACCGAAAATTTCGTCACCATTAAAACTTCTCGGGACTGAATTCTCCACTATTCTGACCACAGGCGTTGTTTCCCTCCGGTGCATACTCCATATGAGTTACGACTGGTTCTCTTTGTTTTATCCAGCTTCTGAACTTCTCTCTATACCTCTCTGGCACCCATTCATAAGCTTTCAAAACTTCGGATTTAAACTCTCTCATAATCCTTAGAATCATCTAAAGATAAGGCAGCAAATACTTCCCTAGCCTTTCCTCGAAAGGAGGTTTGAACCAACGTGCCCCTCCATGACGTTCTCGCCATTCACGCTGTTCTGCCACTTTTCTCAAATTGTAAAAAAAATGCATCCACTTCATTTTCAACAAAAATTGGTACACTTTTTACTGCATTGTCTATTCTAAAAGATTTTGGTATTTCTCTGGACTTTTCTTCTACTTCAAGTTTCTTCATCTCTAGCTCTATCCTCTTTTGCTCAACCTCTTTCTCAGCTTCTATCTTCTTTTGCTCAACCTCAATCTTCCTAACCTTTTCAGCTCTCTCATTTTCTAACTTCTTTAGTTCAACAGCTTTCTCATTCTCTAATCTAACTATTTGCAAATGAATCTGCATCTGCTCAACACTCATCCCTTCATAAAAATGTTTTTGGACTTTTTTGTTTTTGGTTTAACCCTGCGTGACTTGTTTTTTCACATACGGCTTTGGCACCTTCCTCTTCACTTGCACTACCCTCTGTATTATTTTTCACTAGCGCTTTGCTGGCTATCAGTTTCTTCCTCTCCCAACTCATTAGTAACAACCCTTCCTTATCAGACAAAATGCCTAAAGTCATTAAGCGCCTCACTTACTTTATTTGGAGATTTCTTGCTTCCTTGCAGATTCTGATACTTCTACATTATAGTACCTAGCTAGAACAATCCAGTCTATTTTAGTTATACCTTCTAACTTTTCACCACTAGGACTACGTATGAAATCTTTCAAATCAACATCTTTATAAACCTGCTCAAAATAACACAGCAGACAAATATATGGCACTAACACTATCACAACTCTCCCCCCTCTCTAAAGTACATGGAAGTATTGTGAAAAGCATAACAGTAGGATACGTCAAGTTATGGTCGAATACGCTCGACATGAATAAAATCAACAATTAATCAAGGATACGTTCGGGTTTCGTTCGACAGAATGAGTAACACTGAGTATGGATATGTTTCGAGTTTCGTTCGATAGAATTGAGCAAAAATTGAGTAGGGAATACCGTTCGGGTTTCCGCTTCGACTCGGCCCCCCTGTAACCATAAAAAAAAAACAATTCTCTCTCTATGGTAAGGATTTACGAGGAGAATATATCAGAAACAGTGACAACTCACTATAACTTAAAATGTACTTTAATAACAAATAGTAAGGAAAATTAAAGTCACAAACAGAACATTAAACAAATTATGGACGCTTTACACAAAAGCAAAGATTCGTATACAGCACTTCATCAAGACTACTAATCACTAATCACTGCATTTTACAGTATAATACCCAAGTCACAAAGCTTTACATCAACACAACATATAATTCACTGTAACATCAAAAAGTTAGTGGCAACCAACGTACATCACACAAGAAAACGTCCAAATGGATAAACAGTACATTACCATATATTCCTCAAAACTTGATACACTATTATAATCACTTGTTTGTTTCAGCTCCAACGAAAAAAAAATCGTCGTTTTTGGGCCCCTTTATATACCCGACTCAAGCTAGACATCCATGGACCAAATATCATTGTTTCGGTACATTATCCTTGGCGACTACCGCCTACGCCAAGCGCTACTGCCATTTCTGTTGTCTAGTGTACACACTTTTTTTCTATGCAAATATCAATTTTCAACCTTTCTGCAATTTACATTCAATGCAATTAATATTCATAAATTCATATTCTTATATAATTTTATATAGATAATATATATATATATATATATATATATATATATATAAATTATATATAATATTATATATATAAATATTATCTATCTATCTATCTATCTATCTATATATATATATATATATATATATATTAGATATATTATAAGACTATAATATATATCTATAAATATTATATATTCTATAATTAATATATATTAATATATATATATAATATCGGATCTATATAGATATCTATATTAATATATATATAATATCGATAATATAGATATATTTATATCGTATAATATATATATATAATTAATATATATTCTATAGAGATCTATATAATATATATATAATATATAGATATATAGATTATTAGATATATACATCTAAATATATATATATATATATATATATAATATATATATATTTATATATATATACTATATATATATATATATATATATATATATATATATAGATAGATAGATAGATAGATAGATAGATATATTATATTATATAATATATATCTATAATTATATATATATTAATATATATATATCTACTAATATATTATATTATATTTATGTAATATTTAATTATATATCTATATTATCTACTATCTATATATATATTATTATAATAATATATTAACTTATTATACTTTATATATATATAATATATATATATATATGATATAATATATATATCGAATCATATATTATATATCATCTATCTATATATATTATATAATATATCCTATCTCTATATATTATATATAATTATATATAATAATAATATATATATATTTATAATATCTCTATATAATACTATTACTATATATATATATATGTTTGTATAATGAAGAGAACAATTGTGTAGGTGATAAAGTATATATATATATATATATATATATATATATATATATATATATATATATATATTATATATATATATATATATATATATATATATATATATATATATATATATAATATATATATATATAAGATATATATATATATAGATATATATATATATATATATATATATATATATATATATATATATATATATATATATATATATATATATATATATATATATATATATATATATATATATATATATATATATATACAAATATATATATGTAAGTATGTATGTATATAATTATGGATTCCATTTGATTATAATATTGAATCATTTTTTGGGAAGAGAGAGTGGAAAGTAAAATGGAATTAAGGGAATAGGGATGGAAGTATAGTAAACGGATTGAAATGGCGTTGCAGCTAGGGGGTGAAGATACTCTACTAACGAAATTAAGTAATGCCTAAAGTTGACCTTCAGAAGTACACTGATGGCACCATTCCCCTACGGGGACATCTTTTGAAGATGAATGCGATATTCCAAATTCCCTTCGTTATTTGCATCGCAATCTAATTAACTTGACTCAGAAGATATAAGTCAACAGAAACATTTGCAAGACATCCTTATGCTATCTTGCAAGGGGCTTCTTTCGTCTTTAGCTTTGAAGTAAAGCACC
>NC_061110.1:15813801-15821301 GCF_015104395.2 Macrobrachium nipponense | reverse complement strand
CAATCATATACTTTGTTAAGGTCTCTTTGTAGAGCGTTCCTATCTTCATCACAAGTAATTTCTCTACTTATTCTTGTGTCATCTGCGAAACTACTCACTACCGAATCCTTAACATTATTGTCTATGTCTTCAATCATAATAACAAACAGTATTGCAGCTAACACCGTACCTTGCGGCACACCGGATATTACCTTGGCTTCATCGATTTCTCGTCGTTTGCAATAACTATCTGTTTTCTGTTGTGTAAAAATTCTTTTAACCATCTTCCTACTTTATCCACGATATTGTGTTTTCTAATTTTCTTCGCTAATATATTATGGTCTACTTTATCAAAAGCTTTTGTCAAAGGTCTAAATAAACCAACATTCTGTTTCATTTCCGCTTTCATATTTTTGAATATGTTTTCACGGTGGACTAACAGTTGGGTTTGTGTACTTTTTCCGGGTACGAAACCATGTTGTCCTTTATTAAACCAAATTATTTTTATTAAAATGTTTCATAATATTTTTCTCATTACCCTTTCATACACTTCCATTATATGTGATGTTAGACTCACAGGCCTATAATTACTTGCCTCTAGTCTTGATCCACTTTTGAAAGTAGGGGTAATATACGCTAATTTGTGCTCATCATATATCTTGCCTGTATCTACACTTTGTCTTAATAATATTGCAAGTGGCTTTGCGATAGAATGAACTACTTTCTTTAACAAAATAGCAGAATTCCATCAGGCCCTGCAGCAGCTCCATTTTTAATTTCATTAATAGCTGCACAATATCAGCTTCATTAATATCTATGTCAGCTAAATATTCACTATTTTCATCCCTTACTTCTATAATCATTATCTTCATTATCTATTCTAGGGGTGAATTCTCTCTTATATCGTTCTGCCAGTATGTTGCAAATTTCCTTTTTTTCATTCGTTAATCTCCCTTCAATTCTCAGAGGGCCTATTTCTATTCTTCTTTTATTCATCTTCTTCGCATATGAGTATAATAGTTGGGGTTTTGCTTGATATTTAATAGGGTTTTTTCTTCCAAGTCCCGTTTTCATTTTCTTTTGATGTATAATCTTTTTTCTGCATTTTCTATCTTACTTTTTAGTTCTATAACTTTCCATGCATTTTTTTCTTTTGCAAAGACCTTTTTTCCACTTTCTGATTTTTCTGGAACAAGATTCTTCTGTCTCTTGGTATGCATGAATGATGTTTACTTTTCTTCTTCGGTATATATTTTTCCACTATTATCTCCAATATTTATATAATATCTCCGTATTTACCCTTATGTCATCACTTACGAAAATGTTTATCCCAATCTTTGTTTAATTCTTCATTAATTTCTGACCATTTTATATTTTCCTGTAGAAGTTGTATTTTCCATATCCTTCCCACTTTTCATTTCTTGCTTATCTCTATTTTCACTTGCTTTGGAATGAACTGTTAATTCTATGACATTATGGTCTGAAATACTCGCATTATAAACTATTATTTCTTTAACATAATTCATCTCGTTCACAAATACTAGGTCTAAAGTATTTTCCTTTCTTGTTGGCAGGTGATTTATTTGTTGAATGTTGTATTCTAGTAGCATATCTAATAGCTTTTCAAATTGCCTCTTATCTTCTGCACTACTATTACTCTCTTTTTTATATGTATAAGTACAACCACAATCTCCTATTCGTTCTTTTTTCCATTCTACGAAAGGAAAGTTGAAGTCACCAGATAGGAGAATAGTCCAGTCCTTGGTGATTTCTATATATCATCCAATTTTTCAATTATTAAGTCAAACTCTTTAGTATTAGGTAGGTCTATATATTACTATGTTCATCAATTTTTCAGATTCAAATTCTACCGCTATTAGTTCACATTCTGAGTTACTATATTTTCTCATATATTTTTCCTTGTTTTTTTGTCTTTCCCATATATTGCGGTTCCCCCTTGATTCCTATTTTTTTCTATCTGATCTATAAGTTTGGAACCCTTTTATTTGATCATCATTCCCAGTCTCTTGGGAATACCAGGTTTCACTTTATATTCATTATATCTATTTTCTTTTCATTTTGGGTTAGTTCTTCTAGTACTCTATTTTCTTTTTGAGTTACTCGTAACTAAACCCTGCGCATTCATCACTATGATGGTTTGCGTGTTTTCTCCTTCATTTAATACTGATAGTAAATAAGGATTTTCCCATGCCCTCTCCCTTTCCTGTTCTGGTATGTTGTTCTTTTTTTCATTTCCAGAAATTCTGACATTAAAAAATCAAACTTTTCCATAATATTTGATCTTCCTTCTATCATATATTCTTTTGTGCTGAATCTGCAATTTTCTCCGTTTCTGCAATATCCTCTTGCATAATAAATACAGTTATTATCTCTTGAGTAGAATTTCGGAGCTGATGCTTTGAAATTCTTTGCTGACACCTCTGCATATCTCATTGGTGGTTTGCTTTTCTCTTTTACCTGATATTCTTGATTTCTCTCTTTATTTGTTCTTTCTTATTTTGGATTTTATTACTTGGTTGGTTATTTATTTGATTATGATTCATGGCTACAGGGTGCATATATTTGCATTTTTTGTCGAAACTTACATCCTTTTCCTTCTTTTAGTTTTTACATATTTTTGGATGCAGATCTCTGCAATCATCCCCATATCCATCTAAGTATGCACATTTACCATATATTTCATAGTTTTGACATATCTTAGGATGTTTGTAGTAACATCTTTCTCCAAATCTGCAATTCCCTCTTTTCAAAAGGTTGCAGATTTTGTTCTTTCTTGTCTATTTTTCCTCTTTCCCGTCATTGTATAGATCTGGGTAGAGCCTCTTTCGGGATTTGCTTTTCTGTTAGTCATATCGTAATTTATTTCTTCGTAGGTATGCTGCTTTATTGCCTCATATGTAGTATCAATGAGTATCTCTGCATCCATACTATCTTGTTCTTTGTTTTCCTTATTTTTTCTGTCATTTCATTTTTGTTTACTTCTCTTCCGTTTTCCTCTTCTTCTTTTTCTTCTTCTTCTTCCTCTTCCTCTTCTTCTTCATCCTCAACTATTTGTACATTCAATCTTGATTTAATAACATTGTCTATCCATGATAGACATGTTGAACAAAAAATTCTTGTATCTTTTCTCAAATCTTGTATTACCTCAGCACACTGTGGATGGGTCGGAATGTTGCATGCAGCACATTTTCTGATTAGGTTTTGTGGATTGACTATGCTATACCAAACCTTACACAGTTTGCATGCTTTTGGCATTCTTTTTCCTAATGCATCAATTAGTATATTCACAAGATTCACCTTATTCATTTTCTTTGTCGGAATATGTTGGTTTATGTATATTTTCTTTATGAGTCCTCTTGACCACTTGGATTTTATTTGGAACTTCTTCATATTTTCAAGATGTTTCATTAGATTTGTTCCAGTTTGAAGGATTATATCCTTACTAATATATCTATGAATGCTTTTGTATCTTTTTGGTTAGGACTGTTGCTGATTTCATAGATGAGAAAATGCCAGTTCCCTTCCTGCTACCTCATCGTATTGCGAATCTGCTAGACACGCCAAATTACGCCACCTTTTCCCGCAGTTGGAACTTACTGCCATCTTGTTCTGATTTATAGTATTACACTTGATAAACTAACTTAGAAGACGCTTTATCCTACTATTTTCACACTAATCTTATCACCGATAGTTCACGAACACTTCTAGATATTTCTCAAATTCTAGTCGTATGTTTAAACTTGTGATATCTGTTGATTATTGTGACTATCACGCGGGTACTCTCACCAAGCAAGATGCTTACTACGAGAGAGAGAGAGAGTGTGTGGGCCTTTTAACTGATAATGATAATGATGATAAAGGAGAGAGAGAGAGAGAGAGAGAGAGAGAGAGAGAGAGAGAGAGAGACTGGCTTCATAAGTGAATTACTTATAGACAAGAAAAGAATACTTATTGTTAATTGCTGTTTAGGAAAAAAAATACTTTGATTCATAATTTGAACCATCTGTTATTGTGTTTCTTGTGAAATGTGAAAGATTAGACTGATTTGATATTTTCGAAAATAATCGATAAGCTCTCTTAAATATTTTTCAACTGGAAATAAATATGGAAAATTTCATTTAAATTGAGAATTGCGTCAAAAAAACAATTCAGGAATCAAAACAAATAGTTAAAAATAATCATTTAATTTGTTTATCTTTTACGGCTCTACGACAAGTTTCTCATACCTAAAGCGTCCTGAAAGCAAAATAATAGGTATATACTGAAAGGATAAAACAAAAGTTTGTTTAGCAGAATATACAGCAGTATATGAAGAAAGTAAGAGTCAGAGTAGGTTATATATAAGCATAGTATAAAAGGCACCTTGTTTCCATGTCACAAATGCGAGCATTCAGTCCAAAATAAAGTCTTATGGAAGCAGTGAATGCATAGCCCACTTCACATAAATGATTTACGACTTATAAGACGAGTTATTTTGGCGCCAGAAATAGATCTGATGCATATGACCAGGATAAATTATGATACGGTTTCTGATGTGCACTCGATTCCCCGTCATTAGTGATTGACGCCTTTACACAGTCCTTTAGAAGGTTTCCACACTAACAGGATATTCCCCTCAAACGTATGTCAGGATTAAATGACGAAACTGTGCTACCAGAAATGGAACATTCGTTTCAAGGGAATTTCCGTTTGTTATTTTTTTTTATAGGATACTTCCCATTTGAAGGACACTACATCCTACCACAATCTCTCTCTCTCTCTCTCTCTCTCTCTCTCTCTCTCTCTCTCTCTCTCTCTCTCTCTCTCTCTCTCGCTGATGTTTAAGGGTGGACTTTGATGCTGCATACTGTTGAGTTTCTGGAATTTTTGGTTTGGTTAATTTCCAAATAAAAGAATTGTTTTGCATTAATATGACACGACTGTTTACTCTTCTTTACCAGATTATAGTATGACGTATGTATATATGTATGTATGTATGTATGTATCCCTACACATAGTATATATATATATATATATATATATATATATATATATATATATATATATATATATATATGAATAACTTGATCACGAAGTATATAAAACGTGATGCTATGAAATAAATAAAAGGTTTTTTTTCCTACGTGGCGAACAACACACACACACACACACACGACACACACACACACACACACACACACACACAATATATATATATATATATATATATATTATATATATATATATATAATATATATCTATATGATATATATAGTTCCCTAAAAACACTGCTTTTTTCCAAGTCTGATTCATCTACATTATCATTAAGTCGTTACAAATTCGAAAACTGCGACACGCTAACAAAGTTCTTCTCAAGAGTTCCTGAATAAACAGCAAAGCTTATGTTAAATCATGATCACTTTTGTTTATGGTTAACGATGGTGAGGATAAACTATTGGTTAATTAAGTTACTATTTTGTTTATTTTTCTTGTCTTCCTCGTGAGGCTCAGATACAGTTTCATTTATCATTTTTTTTTATATTTCTCTCACATTTTGCGAGTTTTAAGACGGTGAAGTTTTACAGGCCTCTAAGTATCTGTCATACGTCAAAAGAAAAGAGCCCATTAAATTTAATTCATTACTCAGTATGGAAAGGTTGCGAGGTATAGTTATTACAAATCCAATATATATATATATATACTATATATATATATATATATATATATATATATATATATATATATATATATATATATATATATATATATATATATATATATATATATATTGTAACATAAAAAAAAAATCTCTCTCTATGGTAAGGATTACGAGGAGAATATATCAGGAAACAGTGACAACTCACTATAACTTAAAATGTACTTTAATAACAACTAGTAAGGAAATTAAAGTCACAAACAGAACATTAAAACAAATTATGGACGCTTTACACAAAAGCAAAGATTCGCTATACAGCACTTCATCATGACTACTAATCACTAATCACTGCATTTTACAGTATAATACCCAAGTCACAAAGCTTTACATCAACACAACATATAATTCACTGTAAACATCAAAAAGTTAGTGGCAACCAACGTTACATCACACAAGAAAACGTCCAAATTGGAAAATAACAGTACCGTTTACCATATATTCCTCAAAACTTGATAACACTATTAATAATCACTTGTTTGTTTCAGCTCCAACAAAATCGGTCGGTTTTGGGCCTTATGACCGACTCCCGCTAGACATCCAGGACCAAATATCATTGTTTCGGTACCATTATCCTTGCGACTACCGCCTACGCCAAGCGCTACTGCCATCTGTTGTCTAGTGTACACACTTTTTTCTATGCAAATATCAATTTTCAACTTTTCTGCAATTTACATTCAATAAATCAATATTCCTTACACATTCCCCCTTTTAACTCAGCGGCTCTCTCCTCAGTCCATTCTGAATTTTCACTCTTACAGTCTTAAACATTAGCTACTTTCCATTTAGCAACTGTCGGAGACTGCCACGTCGTTGGTAACAAGCACTTTCCTTTCGATAGTCTGTACACATTCTTGCACTTCCGTCAGGTTTGTTCGAATAGAATACATGGCTAGCCCATTCACTATGGCTTTCCTCTGCTAGTCCGTGTTTCAGTAAATAAGCAACTTCGGTTCTTTAACTGTTGTTGTTGCCATCGGCGACATCTGTATGGACGCTGACTTATTGGAGTCCTTCTCTCTCAACCTGATTTTATGTTGTATCCTTTTATCCTTTTAGGATGGTCTGAAAATAGATCTGAAAAGTTTTGAATTAGCACTTTAAATCATGCTGCTGTTCATCAGATAAATGAATACATAACTTCCTAAATTTTTCATCATCACTCAAATAATCTGTATTTTTTAATCTAAGTTCAATTTCTTCTTCAACGTCTTTTTCATCATCCTCTTTTGCAATTGACAACACTCCACTGGATTCGTTATACTTCTTTAATTTGTTAATATGGAAAGTTTTGAACTTTCCTCCGTCCTGTAGGAAATTGAATTCGATAATTAACATCACTTACTTTTTCCTCACTGTGCAAGGTCTATATACTTCTGGTTAAAAACTACCAGCTGTAGGGAGATACACTCGAACCTTATCTCCTATGTCGAGTTCACGTTTTGCAGCCTTTTTGTCGTAATTTCTTTTCATCTCTTCTTTGTAAACTACTTTAAGATTCTCATGTTGCTACTTTTCCCATATTTTTCTTTATTTTTTGTTGTAAGTTCATTTCTTGTAACGTGGCTAGAATCCTTTCCTCATCTGAAATCAACTGATTCTTTATTCACCTTCCCATGGGTGACTCCTTACCTGATGGACATATACTACCTGAAAAGGAGAATAACCAACGATTGAATGTACGCTATCACGAACGGCAAATAGCAACATTGGTATGTAGACATCCCATTCCTTTTCATTTTCACACAGTACGTGCGAAGCATGGTTTTGAAGGTTCGATGAAATCGTTCGACCACTCCTTGGCTCTG
>NC_061110.1:15809100-15811600 GCF_015104395.2 Macrobrachium nipponense | reverse complement strand
GGTAATGAGTTATTCGTCATGAAAGTTGGAAACAGTGCAATTTTGTAAGATTGCCAGGCATCAGAAGAATTAAAAGGAATGGTATTCATGATCCAGTAATTCTCAACACTTACTGATATTAAGCTATTATAAAATTCTATCTTATGCGCGTCTAACAAAGGAATATAACCAAGTTTCTCTCGTCCGTTCTCTAAAGTTAATGTTAAATCTTTCATAGGCAAAAGATGTGGCGACAGAACACCTTTTGTAGCTAGTGTGATAGCTTCCACATAGTCTTTTGATTTTTCGATAAAATGTGAAATTTTTGTACGGAAATGGTCTACTTTAGAACTGTAATATGCTAATGTTGCCAGCAAGTGTTGCACCTCCATCATCTGATTGATATTACTGGAATGTTCGTTCACTAATGTCATAAGTTGATTAATTGATGATAATTGTTTACAAAGTTCGGAAAAAACTAATTCATTTTCATGCTGCAAAAATTCAGTTCTCTTATTCTGATCATTAATGTTAAAACGATTTGAAATTCCTAAACCTAAACTTGCAACAAACCCGAAGACGTTGAGTGCAGCAAATATAAACCGGTTACGCTTTTCTAGACTACTGTGTCTCACGGTCCACATAAGCAGATCAAGAGCCAGACATTCTGCTTCAGCAGTTTTGTTTTGCAAGTAGAATGATAACATTTCTGCGACACTTAAAGTTTGTGCTAGCGAAATCTCTGGATTAAAAGGAAAATGACGTTGATGTAACTGATTCAATGATTCGGCAAACCGCGACAAGTCGCTTTTTAGGTTAATGACATCATCTTCTGGCAGGAAAATCTCTCGCAAATCAACTTCTAGAACTATATTGCTTGCTGTAATGAAAACGTCCTCTGTTCTTTCAATTATAGAGCCATTTGTAAAATGTATATTTTTTGTTTTAGCACTCTTCCCACACGACAAGAATGTCTGAACAAACAGTACCAATTCGAACAATATAAGCTTCATGTTGGAAACCTGCAATTAGTGAAATATATGTAATTACTCATGTTTGAATTAGCTACTTCTATACAAACAGAGAAAAAAAATATTTTCATACAAATATTATATATACATACTTTTATCATGCAAGTTTCATAGTATAATTTTTATTAGCTATGTTTCATATATAGGCATACATAAATTCTTCTTGTTTTTTTTTCTCTCTTTCTTTCTACCCCATTTCTTAACTGCGAACATGAGCCAATGGTATTATTCTTACATCAGTAGGTTGGGATATGTTTTGACTTTTAATCTGTTGGCCGTTAATATTTCTAAAATGCTAAACGGGCCTTCAAACTTTGGTGTTAGCTTGTAGTTTAATCCCTTGCTAACATATACTTGTATATAGATTTGGTCACCTACTGTATATGATTTAGTTGGGTTAGCGATTTTGTCATGATTTCTTTTCATTATGATTTGTGATTCTTCTAAATTCTTACGAAGTATATTATATCGGCTTACACTTCCTTCCATACCATCCCGTAGGGGATTTGATAAATGGGTTGTAGGCGTAAATACATGGAAAGGTGTCCTAGCTGGGGTACTGTACAATGCCTCGTGCAGCGACATTTTGATAGATACATGATATGAATGGTTAAGAGTACTTAGAACCGCAGGTATGGCAATATCCCAGTTGGGATCCATTCCCCCGAGTGTAACTCGTAATACGTTTAACGCCTTCCTATTCACCCTTTCAACTAATCCATTAGACTTTGGGTGATAAACCATGGTATTGATTTTTTTAATGCAAAGGAATTCACACGAGTTAAGGAAATGATTATTGAATTCTCCACCCGAGTCAGAGATTATCATGTGTGGAATTCCATGTTTACAAATGTAGCACTCGTAAAATTTCCTAGCACATTCAATTGCGGTTTTAGTTTTTAGTGCTATCAATTCTGTATATCGAGTCAAGACATCTATTATCACTAAGAGGTGCTTATTTCCTCGGTCAGACCCGTAAAGCCCTGCTAATAAATCTAAGTGTACTCTTTCAAAGGGTTTGTTGGGCACGGGATAGGTACCCAAGCTGACAGGTGTCTTAGTGTGCCCTTTGTTTTCCTGACAAGTGCGACAATTAGCTAAGTGTTTTTTTATATCTGTAAGCATCGTATGCCAATAAAATAATGACTTGGCTTTTTGTGACATGATAGAGAACCCTGGATGACCATGAAATGGATTGGAATGCAACCGGTTTAAGATGATTGGTATAAGCGAGACTGGAACCACTACCTGGTCGTTAGTCACCTGCGGGGTGCTGCGGGTTTTCCTTGTCACGGATCTACACAGAATATTGTCCTTAATTATATAATTCTGCTGCGTATACTTCACATATTCCTTTTCCTTAGGATTCCCGTTCAAAGCATCTATTATTTTCTTTAAGTGCTGACCTTTTCTTTACTCTGTCTGTACGAGTTCAGCGCTCCAACCCAGGTCTTCCTGTTCAGATACAGTTTTAACAATAGGCACGGATG
>NC_061110.1:15796600-15801600 GCF_015104395.2 Macrobrachium nipponense | reverse complement strand
CACGTGCAGATGCTAACTTTGACGGAAAAAAGAAAGAAAGAAAAAAAAACATCGCTCGTGAGGAAACATAATTTATTTGATATCGTAGATATATTTGTCGAGGAAACGTCTACATCAGGGAATACGAATGGCGGTCGTCGGCATCAGAATCCCACCTTCTTCTTTGATGTGCATCTTGGGAACCAATCTCTCGCCTCATTTTTATATATACATAGCATGTCATCATCAAAAAAGTTCCGCTACCACCCCCTCCTTTTTTGCACACGCTCTCTCTCTCTCTTTCAACAAAAAGCTAGGTTTCCTTCTCTCTCCGTCAAAGAGGGGTATTTGATCTGAACGTCTGATGCCAGTGACGTTGTTTCTTCAGGCATTTCGATTAGCCTGAAAGTGTGCTAGGGTATTTGATATATGGATGGATTGGGTTTGCAATTCTAAAGTGAACACATATATAGCATAAGTATATATAAGACATATTTACGAGTTTTTATCAATTAATTTTTTTTCCTTTTTTCATAAGCTGGATGTCTTCTTTCTTTCAAGCGAACGGCCCCCTGTAGGTTGTTCTATGTGAATGAGCTTCATCTAATGAATAATATATATATATATATATATATATATATATATATATATATATATATATATATATATATATATATATATATATATATATATATATATATATATTTATATATATATATATATATATATATATATATATATATATATATATATATATATATATATATATATATATATATATATATATATATATATATATATATATATATATATATATATATATATATATATATATAGAATATATATATATATATATACATATATATATATATATATATATATATATATATATATATATATATATATATATATAAATATATATATATATATATATATATATATATATATATATATATATATATATATATATATATATATATATATATATATATATATATGTATACTATATATATATATATATATATATATATATATCTATATATATATATATATATATATATATATATATATATATATATATATATATATATATATATATATATATATATATATATATATATATATATATATATATATATATATATATATATATATATATATATATATATATATATATATATATATATATATATATATATTTATATATATATGTATATATATATATATATATATATATATATATATATATATATATATATATATATATATATATATATATATATTTATATATATATATATATATATATATCATAATATATATATATATATATATATATATATATATATATATATATATATATATATATATTCATAACTGACCTCTTTCTATACTTCTAATTACCATCTGTTACTGCTTTCTAATGATCACCGTATTCTTTGGAAGCTTGAATTTCGAATCAGTGGCCCCTGTGGCCCTGTTCATTATAAAGAGCGTCCACCTTCTGAATAAAAGTAAAAATAGCCAAAGGTCATTCCCTTCTGCTGTGTTGTTTTAACCTGTTCGCAAATAAAAGCCGTTTGATCCACGAAAGCTTGGAAAAGCAAACACGAAGGGTCCTTGAACATTTCACTGCACACTTTATACACTTTATCTGTACGTGGGGCTGCCTCGTTTCAGATCCAGAGGGACTTCTAGGTCCTGGTTATATCTGAAGGAGAGGTCGGGGAATCAGAATGTATGATGGTGGCTCAGCATAACAATGGGTAACATTGCCTGCCATGAGGCTTTGAGATTTGTCATAATCTTGGATGGTGAACATAGCAATGGGCCTTTCCGGAGAATTTGAAAGAGAGAGAGAGAGAGAGAGAGAGAGAGAGAGAGAGAGAGAGATAGGGAAGTTGTGCGGGGTTGCAACACCTTGCTAAGCTTAGATTAATTTGGGGGGACATTTTTATTTCACATTCGTAAGAAATGGTATCATTTTAATGTTTCGAATTGTGTAAATCGTCCGCAGCTGTTGGGCATGACTATCACATTTTTCTATTTGCTATCCTTTCTTAATTCTACTTTTCGATGCTTTATGTGTATTTTTCTTTCTTTTTTTTTATCTGCAAACGTACACAATAATTCTCCAAGAAATATTATTTTCAGTAACGCATGACACCTCTTTCACCGTACAATTATTTACGTATTAATTATTGTATAAACTTATTTCTTATAAATTGATTTATGTTTTGTAACTTTCGCGTAATAAATATTTTCCTTTTAGTGAAATAAAATTGTGGACGGTTCATCTCCTCGTATGGTACAATTAGATATCCTAATTATTAACATGTCAGCAATAGAGTCAGGATGATCTATAATATGTAGAATTTCATTTTATAAATGGATACTTTTGAATATAAGAATGAGTCAAGAAAATATTGCTATACACTTTAATTCATCTTCGGTAATTGAAATAATGAAGTGATTTCTATTCAATAAAACCAGCAGGAAAAAAATGATCCTTTCAAAGACAAACTAACTTCCTGCTTATAGCTTGAATCACAGTTTCTCGTTGGGCGAGTGGTTTACGTGCTCACCTACCAATACGGTAGTCGCGAGTTCGATTCCCCGCTCTGCCAACGTAGAATCAGAGGGATTTGTTTCTGGTTATTAGAAATTAATTATGTGGTATAATGTTGTTCGGATCCCACAATAAAGCTGTCGGTCCCGTTGCTAGGTAACCAATTGGTTCCTAGCCACGTAGAAATATTTAATCTTGTTGTGTACCTGAGACCTTTCTCTCCAATTCTATTTCATTCGCTCCTTGACAATGTCTTACAAAAGACGAAAGCGCTTGCATTTCTGACACACACACACACACACACAAACACACACACACAAGAGGGTCCAATGAACTTATCTTTCATTCCTCACATTATTCAATTCAACTTTTGCGTCCAGTAATTTTACTTCTGATAAACCACAACACGATTTGCCACAGCCATCTGGGCTAAACTTGTCAATTTTTTTCGTAACTTTTAAAACTTTCCAGACGCCGTCTGAATTATTTCAGGTAAGGTAACAAAATTCCCTTCAAAAAGTAAGAAAACGACGGAGGCACAACAGATTTACGAAGTAGTCCGGAAAAAGAGTAAGATTTTCCTACTGTTGTGGTTTTCTCGCAAGAATATGATGACAGTCAACAACGAGTCAGATCAGAATTATGCCATGTGAATAATAATGATATTGGAGAAACAAATCCACGGTTATGTATACGTACTTATATTAAAACATAAATCTGTATACAGAGCTTTCGGGAATCTGCTGTTGAGGTTATTGGTCGTAAGTTGGGATCAAATAAAGGCAAGCACACTCATACGTAACTGTAGTAGATTCACATCACCCGTGCATCTAATGTCTAGGCCAGTCCCTTACGACGCTCCTGATTGGGTGTTGATAAGCCAATTGCAGGGTTGGAAACTCTCAGTCTCTCTTGAGAGTTCACATAGGTAAGATGTATGTTCCACCTCTCCTGAGGGATGTTTTTGAAAGACGTATCCCTCAGGATAGGTTGAAATACAATCCTTGCTATGTAACTCTCTCGAGAGATTGAGAGTTTTCTAGCCCTGTGATTTGGCTTTATCACAGCTAATCATCAGCCGTCGTAAGGGGGGGACGGCCTAGACATTAGATACACGGGTGATATGAAACTACTATAGTACAGAAAAGCACTCCCAAATACTGGGGTTCCCGAACTTTTTCTTCTTCTGTACCCCTTTGGAATTTTAATAGATTTCTGTGTACCCTTAAAAGTTGAGGATGATAAAGAAAAACAATGCAATTGATATTGTGATGAAATTTTATTATAAAATCTCTTTGAGTAATAAAAAAAAAAAAAAAAAAAACACGACACTGAGCAATCTCATGTATTGCTCAGTACTGGCTATTCTCTCAGATCCAATGTGCCCCCCGAAGAGTACAAACGTACCACCGGGGGTGGGTGGGGGGTTACATACAGCCCAGGTAAGGAACCTCTGCCCTAATATGACCTTGTAAATATAGGCACTCCCTTATGGAACAGTCCATGTTTGACGACCTTGTGTCAATTAATAAGATATATTTTTGCAAAAAAGTCAACTGTTGACTCTTGTGACTTACATCTTTATCTGATGCTAAACATATATTAAACAGTAAGCAAATCTTATTTCTAAATCGTCCTGTAGAGAAGACCTATCTAATATGAAACTAAGGATCCACTAAACAATAATAAACATCAATTTTGAAAAATCCTGAAGAGTAACTCTGACTATATGATTGCAAATAAACACTTGTTTAATTGAAACAACGAGAAATGGGTTAACGATCAAGGGAGAAAACCAGCAACGGTTGGATTAACGAGGAAATATTGAAATAACCGAGAATAGTTTAGCACTCCCTAATTTGAGCAAGTCAAGATAAACACTCCTGGATTCGATGGAGGCCTCATCTTGACTTGATCCATAAATTGTACATTGGCTTCACATAAACTCGCTGCGAGGAATGGAGGGGTTGGTAATACATTTTAGGGAATTCTAACTTTTGAAACGATGTCCGCTTATACTGGCAATCATGTTTATACCTTTGTATACAGGAATAGCCAAGCTAATGCAGCGACCAAGATACATGATGAGGTATATGGTGCTGTTTAAAATAAATGAAAGAAACTATAAATAAAAACACGAAAAGGATATTTTTTTACAGTAAGGAGGATGCTGTGGTTCATGAACTAATTGTCTAAAGGCTTTATTTAAAAAAACTCATAATTGGGGCTGCCCATTTTTTGGGGTTAAAACATGATAAAGTAATTACGAAAATTAGTAAGACTAACCATGATAAGGTTTGAAAATGGTGGCAAAATTAGCGAGTCTATAGGAGCCTATATTGCTTCAATGAACAGTGAAAGATAAAAAAGCTTAACAAGTTTAGAACCTTCGTTTTGTAATTACTCTTGTCAGATATCAAAGAGTTAATATACCCAAAGTAGGTGGTCTCATAT
>NC_061110.1:15786600-15791600 GCF_015104395.2 Macrobrachium nipponense | reverse complement strand
ACGATATATCCAAATGATGATTGACGCTGGTTTAATTAGGACACTGGTGAGGTCTCCCTAAGGGGTAAAAAACTGGTAAAAAGAAACATAGAAGTTTTATGCAAATTACTTTCTCTCTGTTGTTCAGTAATCATTATCTGTTGGAATAAAGTGTGGGATATAATCGTCCAGTAGACATCGACTAAAACGAAATTATAAACTTAATTTATTAATTGAAAACTTCTGTTAGAATGGTTGATGAAGGCTCAAAATATCTTTTTATTTTTGTTTACTCTATAGTTCTTGATGTTCACGTGTCTTTGGGTATGAGTGAGCTTCGGAATATCTTCTATGAAGAATTATGACACAGAGCAAAGGCAGAACAAAAATGAGTTTCAATTCTGGACCAACAGCTCTTTATATATATTTTTTTTTATTTATTTTTATTTTGATGATATGATTTTCTTAGACTTTCCCTTGCTATAAAACTGTTATTTTACCAATACCACTTATGAACATTGTATGGAGTGATCTTTAGCTAGTGCACAACATATATGCTTTTTTTTTTTCTTTATAAAATAATTACTATATTTCTGGAAATAGAACGTAAGTAAATAAAAAAAGACGACATAAACCCTAGCTATCTCTCACTCTCCGTCCACTATTTTGGTTAAAAGAAAAATAAATACTCCTTAAATCTTCGTTGTCTCCCTCTCCACCTCCTCCTTTTTCACTCATGACCCCTCCATCTCCCCCTAATCTCCCCCCTGCCTTCACCCTACCCTCCAACGCGTATCCTTCCCTTTCTTCTCTGAACAGATTTATTTGGAACAGCTGAAAGCGTCTGTACATTAGGACTCGATGAGAGGAAGATATATTAAATTCATCCATTCTGGGAATCGGTAAGGGTTGTGAAGTGATTCTGGAATTCGTGGCGATTGCTCTCTAAGAAGAATTCCAGTCAATAGAAATTTCGCTTTATTCCAATTCCCAGAAAGACTCGTATCTTTGAGCAGAAGTATAATCTTGGTTTCTCTTGAACATAGATCAAATTCCCGCCTCCTGTCATTGAGGTATTGTATCGGTCTTCCTCTGCGGAGCAATAATTCTGGCTTTCCTTGAATAGAGTAGAAGTAAAAAAGTTTTATTTAGTAAGAATTTCCCGATATCATATCCACAATTTTCAATTATTTCCTAACATTCTTTCTACGTTGATTTTTACTGTTTCATTTATCGATTTCATTTTCAAGTGTTACTATTCAGTACTTTTTAAAAATAATGATACATGTATTTTTTATTTACCTACGAACAAACAAAATAAATATTTTGATTTTCCATTTGGGAGGATAACTATTTAAATTTAGGGTACTTTTTAAAGTTGTTTTTGAATGCACCAAACAGTGAATTTTGGCCTTGAATTATAAACTCTTTTCGGAGGAATCAATTTTACATGTTCATGGTTTGATCAATTTATCATTTCACAAAAACTGAGCAGCATTGCATGAAGGTCAATTAGATGACTTTCCTTTTAAGAGAGCACCAAAGTATTATCTATGGTGCATTACTGTGACCGGAAATTATTAGTAAAAAGCAGCAATACTGTATATGAGCGAATGTATTTTTCAAAACGCAAAAAAAAAAAGGTTATAAAAAGGCAGCTTTCGACCGATTGCAAAACGGTCCTCATCAGCCAACTGAACGAAATTATATGTATTTCTTAAAGAATATAACAGTCCATGAAACCATCGAGCAATCTTTCGGCACAGATTAAGAAAAGTCTCTTATGAAACAGTTACTTCCATACAAGCTCCCTTTTTAATTTTTTTTTTTTGTATACGCAATGCAGTATTAGGCTCAAGGGTGTAAACTACTGCAATAATAATAATAAGAAAAAAAAAAAAAAAAAAAAAAAAAAACAAAAAAAAAAAAAAAAAAAAAAAAAAAAAAAATAATAATAATAATAATAATAATAATAATAATAATAATAATAATAATAATAATAATAATAATAATAATAATAATAATAAGTTCACAGTTTTAATAACAGAAAAATTCTCTCCTCTTGGAGACCATGGCTAGAAATGATTTATAAAGGTAATTCTGCTTTCAGATGATAATAATAATAATACACATTATTGCGGCTTTTTTACTTATGACCTACGTATCAATTCAAAAATAACATTTGATTCCCGGATAATGCTTCATGTAATTGGAACATTTCTGTGAATTATGCCATTCCGAAGCCAATTACGGAATACGACAAGGGTTCACCTTTTTTTTTATCTCGTTTTAATGAATATTGCACATTGCAAGCTTTTTCTAAAGCTGCCAGTGATAAATTTTATAATTCATTGTACCAGTCACTTAGTTAGTTATTAAGATTCTCAAATCCGTGGAAATAGGAAAGGGAAAAGAGTGAATCTCTTTGAAAGATGTTTCTCTCATCTGTTCATCAATAATCAACGTTCATTTTGAACTATTGTCTCAAATTAATTTTTTTATGTACTTTCATACTTATATTACAATGTATTCATGTTAAATCGTTGTGATAACGCGAAAAGGTTACATACATTGGAAAAATTGAAGGAAAATAGAAATTAAGTGAAATTAAACACATTTCTTTGTAAGAATCGCCTGAAGCTCTCTTAACTATACTCTGTTTTTTTTCATCTGTCCATCCGCCTGTGGTGTTTTTTTATGGTAACACTGCGTCCCGGGCTTTAGATAGTTACGCTATGTATAAGATTTAGGTGAATAAAAATATATCTGGGTGTACATTTGCAACTGAAAAGTGTTTTAATAATTTACTGTATGCGAATTACACCGTTAATATTCGAAATAGGATATTATTATAATCGTTGAATGTAAGCTGAATGTAACTATCTAATGCCCGGGACGCAGCGTTACCATACAAAAACACCACAGGCGGATGGACAGATGAAAAAAAACAGAGTATAGTTATTCAATGCTCTATTAATAAAAGCCAAACTACTTATAAATGACTAAATAGTAAGATCTCTCCGATTAAACACATGTAAAAAATATTTATGTATGACTATATAATAATATAATCTATATATATATATATATATATTAATATATATATATCGAGCTACAAGTCCTTTAATATCTAATTCGCTCTTACCTCGGAATTAATATATTTTCATATATGCTTAACCAAGGTAAGGAATTTTTTCTCGATAATAGATTTACCTGGACCAGGGCGCGAACCTATGATCCTTTCAAACCCAGGAACGTCAGTGAAGCGTTACCCTAACGACGACCACCGCGAGTAGGTAACGCTTCACTGACGTTCCTGGGTTTGAAAGATCATAGGTTCGCGCCCTGGTCCAGGCAAATCTATTATCGCGAAAAAATTCCCCTTCGGTTAAGCATATAGAAAATATATTAATTCCGAGGTAGAGCGAATTAGATATTAAAGGACATTGTAGCTCGATATATGTATATGAATCACGGATGTGATGACTTATATATATATATATATATAGATCTATATATATATTATTATATATATATATATATATATATATATATATATATATATATATAGATGTACATATATTAATAATATATACATACATATATACATATATAGATATATACTATATATATATATATATATATTATATATATAATATATATATATATATATATTCGTTAAAAAAGCAATTATTAGTGGCATCAATAAGTTTCTTGCAGGTATCTTCATACCGACGGAGTTTTTTCTGATTCTCGTTCGTCAATTTCTGGTGAAAAATACGCAGACTTCCTTCTTCCATTTATTGAATTTTGTCACGACAGCTGTTTCGCCTTATGGCATTATCAAGCGACTACTGATTTACAATCTTCCTTTCGGCCTATTTATTTCATCGTGTGGAGGTATGACCTTGAGGTATGGGTACTGGTTAGTCTAGGGATTAACAGTTTAAGGGCGTTGTTTTGGATACAAAGAACATAAGGACATATGTAGTATGACAATAGAGTGAGAGTTTAAAGTGGTTGAATAAATATTCAAATACAATGCCATGTACTAGAGTTTCCTTAAGTGTATGTTTAAAATTTAATATGTTACATGTTGGATTTAGATAAAAATTACAAAATTACATACAGGAATGAAAAGGAATATAGAAAATCTAAATACAGGAATAAAAATATATGTATATATTTTGTAGCATGCATAAAGTAACAAATGATACTATTATAATATATATATATATATATATATATATATTATGGATAAATATATTATAGATATAATATATATATATCTATATATATATATATATATATATAGATTATATCTATATTAAATTTCTATATTTATATTATGATATATATATATATATATATATATATTAATATTTTATTATATGTATATATATATATAATAATATTAATATAATAGTTTATATTATATATAATATATATAATAATTTATATATATTATATATATATATATAATATATATATAATATATATTTAGTAAATGGAAAAAGGCCACTAAAATTGGGAAAAAAAATTGTATATACATATATAAATATATGATACTATATATATATCGGGATATAGATATATATATATATATTATATATATATATATATAATATGATATAGATATATATAGATATATATAGTATATATATATATATATATATATATATATATATATATATATATGTATATTTCATACAATTTTTTTTCCCAATTTTTGTGGCCTTCTTACTATATATATATATATATATATATGTGTATATATATATATATTATGATATATATATATATATATATATATATATATATATATATATATATATATACATATATTATATATTAGTTATTATTATTATTATATTACATATATGTGTATATATAGATAGATATATATATATGATATATTATATATATATAGATATATAATATTATATATATAATATATAATATATGCTATACGATATATATATATAATATATATATTATATATATATATATATATTCATCAA
>NC_061110.1:15764532-15786100 GCF_015104395.2 Macrobrachium nipponense | reverse complement strand
AAATCCCAGTGTCAGGAGTAGAGTTAATTCTTGGAAATGATGTATGTGGAGACAAAGTTTTTTGGTAGCAGTAATACAATTTTGACAGAAAAACCCTTTAATTCTTCATTTATTACAGGAGTTGAATGTACATTTCCAAACTTATTTCCTGCTTGTGCAGTTACTACAAGAAGTAAGAGTGCGAAGGAAAGGTAAATGATGACGGACGGTTTGGATTTACAAAACTTGTTTAAAGATAGTCCGGAAACACTACAAGTAAGTAAAGTCAGTACTCCTTTGCGAATGCTGAAAGTTAATAAGGAAGAATTTGTTTAAATCTCAAATTGAAGATGATAATTTGAAGGTAATAAGAGATAATGCCCTTGTTGATATAAATGATATCGAGAAGGAAGGCAAGTGTTACTTTTTAAAGGATGGAATCCTAATGAGGAAGTTCAAGAGTAGAAATGTAATGATGTTGTAGAACAAGTGGTCATTCCAAGTAGTTATAGGAATTTGTTCTAGGTATTGTCATCAGACTGTAGTTATTCTGGTCATTTAGGTATATAAACAAAACCTATGAGAAATTATTAAGGTATTTTTTTTGGCCTAAGATGCAGAAAGAAAAGATTGTAGTGAATATTGTAAAAATTGTGATTTATGTCAAAAAGTAGGTAAAGCTCAACATGACCCTAAGGTGTGCCATTGCAACCCATTGAAGTTCCAGGAGAACCCTTTGAGAAACTGGTTTGGATTGTGTAGGACCTCTGCCTAGGTCTAGCAAAGGTAACGAGTATTTGCTGACAATTATGTGTAGTGCTACCAGAATTTCCAGAGGCTATTCCTTTAAGAACAGTGAGTGCTGATAAGATAATTGAAGCGCTTAACAAGTTCTTCTCGCTGGTAGGTTTGCCAAAAGAAGTTCAAACCGACCAAGGAACCAACTTTACGTCTAGAAAGTTTACCTCATTTTTAGCCTGTCAGAATATTAAGCATTGTTTATCGTCTCCTTATCACCCACAGAGCCAAGGAGTGGTTTCGAACGATTTCATCGAACCTTCAAAACCATGCTTCGCACGTACTGTGTGAAAATGAAAAGGAATGGGATGTCTACATACCAATGTTGCTATTGCCGTTCGTGATAGTGTACATTCATCGTTGGGTTTATTCTCCTTTTCAGTTAGTATATGTCCATCAGGTAAGGTCACCCATGGAGGTGATAAAGAATCAGTTGATTTCAGATGAGAAGGATTCTAGCACGTTACAAGAATGAAGGAAAAAATAAAGAAAATATGGAAAGTAGCACATGAGAAATCTTAAAGTAGTACAAGAAGAAGAGTGAAAAGAAATTACGACAAAAAGGCTGCAAAACGTGAACTCGACATAGGAGATAAGGTTCTAGTGTATCTCCCTACAGCTGGTAAGGTTTTTAACCAGAAGTATATAGGACCTTGCACAGTGAAGGAAAAAGTAAGTGATGTTAATTATCGAATTCAATTTCCTACAGGACGGAGGAAAGTTAAAACTTTCCATATTAACAAATTAAAGAAGTATAACGAATCCAGTGGAGTGTTGTCAATTGCAAAAGAGGATGATGAAAAAGACGTTGAAGAAGAAATTGAACTTAGATTAAAAAATACAGATTATTTGAGTGATGATGAAAAATTTAGGAAGTTATGTATTCATTTATCTGATGAACAGCAGCATGATTTTAAAGTGCTAATTCAAAACTTTTCAGATCTATTTTCAGACCATCCTAAAAGGATAAAAGGAGTACAACATAAAATCAGGTTGAGAGAAGAGACTCCAATAAGTCAGCGTCCATACAGAATGTCGCCGAGGCAACAACAACAGTTAAAGACCGAATGTGCTTATTTACTGAAACACGGACTAGCAGAGGAAAGCCATAGTGAATGGGCTAGCCCATGTATTCTATTCGACAAACCTGACGGAAGTGCAAGAATGTGTACAGACTATCGAAAGGAAAGTGCTTGTTACCAACGACGTGGCAGTCTCCGACAGTTGCTAAATGGAAGTAGCTAATGTTTAAGACTGTAAGAGTGAAAATTCAGAATGGACTGAGGAGAGAGCCGCTGAGTTAAAAGGGGGGGAATGTGTAAGGAATATTGATTTATTGAATGTAAAATTGCAGAAAAGGTTGAAAATTGATATTTGCATAGAAAAAAAGTGTGTACACTAGACAACAGATGGCAGTAGCGCGTTGGCGTAGGCGGTAGTCGCCAAGGATAATGGTACCGAAACAATGATATTTGGTCCATGGATGTCTAGCGTGAGTCGGGTACATAAAGGCCCCAAAACGACGATTTTTGTTGGAGCTGAAACAAAACAAGTGATTATAATAGTGTATCAAGTTTTGAGGAATATATGGTAATGTACTGTTTATCCATTTGGACGTTTTCTTGTGTGATGTAACGTTGGTTGCCACTAACTTTTTGATGTTACAGTGGAATTATATGTTGTGTTGATGTAAAGCTTTGTGACTTGGGTATTATACTGTAAATGCAAGTGATTAGTGATTAGTAGTCTTGATGAAGTGCTGTATAGCGAGTCTTTGCTTTTGTGTAAGCGTCCGTAATTTGTTTAATGTTCTGTTTGTGACTTTAATTTCCTTACTAGTTGTTATTAAAGTACATTTTAAGTTATTAGTGAGTTGTCACTGTTTCCTGATATATTCTCCTCGTAAATCCTTACCATAGAGAGAGATTTTTTTTTATGTTACAATATATATATATATATATATATATATATATATATATATATATATATATATATATATATATATATATATATATATATATATATATATATATATATATATATATATATATATATATATATATATATATATTGGATTTGTAATAAACATACCTCGCAACCTTTCCATACTGAGTAATGAATTAAATTTAATGGGCTCTTTTCTTTTGACGTATGACAGATACTTAGAGGCCTGTAAAACTTCACCGTCTTAAAACTCGCAAAATGTGAGAGAAAATAAAAAAAAATGATAAATGAAACTGGTATCTGAGCCTCACGAGGAAGACAAAAGAAAAATAAACAAAATAGTAAACTTAATTAACCAATAGTTTATTCCTCACCATCGTTAACCATAAACAAAAGTGATCATGATTTAACATAAGCTTTGCTGTTTATTCAGGAAACTCTTGAGAAGAACTTTGTTAGCGTGTCGCAGTTTCGAATTTGTAACGACTTAATGATATGTAGATGAATCAGACTTGGAATAAGCAGTGTTTTAGGGAACTATATATATATATATATATATATATATATATATATATATATATATATATATATATATATATATATATATATATATATATATATATATATATATATATATATGTGTGTGTGTGTGTGTGTGTGTGTTGTGTGTGTGTGTGTGTTTGCCACGTAGGAAAAAAACCTTTATTTATTCATAGCATCACGTTTTATATACTTCGTGATCAAGTTATTATTACATATATATTATAATATATATATATAATATATATATATATATATATATATATATAATATATATATATATATATATAGTATTATATATATATCATGTATAGGGATACATACATACACATACATATATACATACGTCATACTATAATCTGGTAAAGAAGAGTAAACAGTCGTGTCATATTAATGCAAAACATTTTATTTGGAAATTACCTAAAACCATTCAGAACTCAACAGTATGCAGCATCAAAGTCCACCCTTAAACATCAGCGAGAGAGAGAGAGAGAGAGAGAGAGAGAGAGAGAGAGAGAGAGAGAGAGAGAGAGAGAGAGAGAGAGAGAGAGAGATTGTGGTAGGATGTAGTGTCCTTCAAATGGGAAGTATCCTATAAAAAAAATAACAAACGGAAATTCCCTTGAAACGAATGTTCCATTTCTGGTAGCACAGTTTCGTCATTTAATCCTGACATACGTTTGAGGGGAATATCCTGTTAGTGTGGAAACCTTCTAAAGGGAACTGTGTAAAGGACGGCAATCACTAATGACTGGAATCTCAGTGCACATCAGAAACCGTATCATAATTTATCCTGGTCATATGCATCAGATCTATTTCTGGCGCCAAAATAACTCGTCTTATAAGTCGTAAATCATTTATGTGAAGTGGGCTATGCATTCACTGCTTCCATAAGACTTTATTTTGGACTGAATGCTCGCATTTGTGACATGGAAACAAGGTGCCTTTTATACTATGCTTATATATAACCTACTCTGACTCTTACTTTCTTCATATACTGCTGTATATTCTGGCTAAACTTTTGTTTTATCCTTTCAGTATATACCTATTATTTTGCTTTAGACAGCTTTAGGTATGAGAAACTTGTCGTAGAGCCGTAAAAGATAAACAAATTAAATGATTATTTTTAACTATTTGTTTTGATTCCTGAATTGTTTTTTTGACGCAATTCTCAATTTAAATGAAATTTTCCATATTTATTTCCAGTTGAAAAATATTTAAGAGAGCTTATCGATTATTTTCGAAAATATCAAATCAGTCTAATCTTTCACATTTCACAAGAAACACAATAACAGATGGTTCAAATTATGAATCAAAGTATTTTTTTTCCTAAACAGCAATTAACAATAAGTATTCTTTTCTTGTCTATAAGTAATTCACTTATGAAGCCAGTCTCTCTCTCTCTCTCTCTCTCTCTCTCTCTCTCTCTCTTTATCATCATTATCATTATCAGTTAAAAGGCCCACACACTCTCTCTCTCTCTCATTATCACCATCATCAACAGTTAAAAGGTCCCCACTCTCTCTTTCTCATCATCATCATCATCATCATCAGTTAAAAGGCCCTCTCTCTCTCTCTCTCTCTCTCTCTCTCTCTCTCTCTCTCTCTCTCTCTGCATATATAAGACTTAAAGCTGCCCCACTATCTGTTTTACCATTTCCTTACCACCGAAAATCATCCGGAATTCTTTCAAATCCGTGTTGTCGAAGCAACGTTTTATCTTTCCGTTCGGACTCTAATATTTTCCTTTAATTTCTACACCTTTGAATATTCTCGTTAAACTCTTAGATTTTATAGACTCTGTTCTTTATTACCCGGAAGTGCTTTCTTTGAGATCGTGGACAATTTGAAAAGTTTTGTGGGTCGCTTGAAATTACACAGTAATCAGTGTCGGGATCTTTTGGAATTTTAGTAAGTGTTGTGTATTATTTGAAATGATGTAGTAATAACGCTTGGGGATCTTTTGGGTCTTTTGAAATGGTGCAGTGCTGCTAAGTGTTGGGATCCTTTTAAATGTTGCAGAAATATGTGTTGTGTATATTTTGCAATGATATAGAAATAAGTGTTGTGAATCTCTAAAATAAGTGTTGTGGATATTTTGCAGTGGTGTTGTCATAAGTGTTTTGGGTGTTTTTAAGTATATAAATCAGTGGGGTGGATCTTTATCAATGGTTTTATATTAAGTTATTTTTATTTTTTGAAATGATATAGAAGTATATCCTTTTAAATGTTGTAGAAATATGTTTTGCATCTTTTGAAATGATATAGAAATAAGTGTTGTGGATATTTTATAATGGTGTTGTAATAAGTGATTTTGATTTTTTTAAATGATATAGAAATGTGTGTAGTGGATCTTTTAAAATGGTGTTGTAATAAGTTGTTTTTTTCAATTTTTTAATATAGAAATAAGTGTTGTGGATCTTTTGCAATAGTGTTGTAATAAGTGTTTTGGATGTTGTGAACTATAGAAATAAATGTTGTGGATTATTTGCTATTTAACCGCGTTAAAATAGATGGAGGTCAGCCTTTGAGGCTTCAGCGTGTCTCACAATACAATTAGAATTCACGCATTTATATGTATTTCAGTATCAAAAAAACTCACAATACCCTTTACATTTATAAATCACATCAATAAATGAATAAGTTGAAGTGCAGATCAAGGAAGAATAAGATGAATAGAACTTGTTATACGAGGCATCCTTTCCTAGTTGTATTTATCTCTTTCTTGTAAAAGGAATTTTCTCCTAATACCTGCATCTATTGACCGCTTTGCATCTTTCACGGAAACAGTTTCAAGAGGTTCTTTCTCACGGAACCGTTTTAAGAGGTCCTTTTCCCGATTTCCTCATCCATCTTTTATCCCTCCCTGTCTCTGTTCCCTCTTCAGTGGTCTCATTTTAATCTTATCTCCTCTTCCTCTTCACTGAAGGATTTCAGCCGCCTCCACGAATCGCGTACCTGAGTTTCTCCAGATTTAATCAGGGCCTTTGGCGGCTCTGTTTTAAGAATTCCTTTGCAGTCCTTTGCAGCATTCAACAACAGAATCCTCCAAGAGTGGGCGAAATGCACGAGAATCAGAAATGAAAATTCGAAAGATAATTTTCACACAATTGCGTGCGTCAGTCTTTGAATTGCTTTGCTACACAAACTGGTGTGTTTTTAGGATAAATTAAGACTTTTTTAGTCGTGCATCGTATGTATACACTGATGCCACCTCTAAGCAGTTGCCGGAGGACTAGGTCAAAATTTTATACAGGACCTGAGATCATTTTAGAGACTCAGTATCGTACGTTGTTTGAAAGTGTACTGTCTTTCCCTTGCTATCCATTCTTATATATATATATATTATATATATATATATATATATATATATATATATATATATATATATATATATATATATATATATATATATATATATATATATATATATATATATTTATATAAGAATAGAGAGCACGGGAAAAAAGTACACTTTCAAACAGCGTACGATATATATATATATATATATATATATATATATATATATATATATATATATATATATATATATATATATATATATAATATATATATATATATATATATATATATATATATATATATTCATATATATATATTCATATACATATATATATATATATATATATATATATATATATATATAATATATATATTTATTTATATATTCATATATGAATATATATATATATATATATATATATATATATATATATATATATATATATATATATATATATATATATATATATATATATATATATATTTATATATTCATATATGAATATATATATATATATATATATATATATATATATATATATATATATATATATATATATATATATATATATATATATATATATATATATATATATATATATATATATATATATATATATTTATATATTCATATATGAAATATATTATATATATATATATATATATATATATATATATATATATATATATATATATATATATATATATATATATGTGTGTACATAATTACATATATATGTGTTTGTGTGTGTGTGTGTGTGCATCTTTAAAGCGTCTGTTGGGCTATTCACTTCTTTTGGCATTTTTCTTCAGAACGGCGGCCGGTAACGTCTTAGTCTATTCACGCTGGCGAGAAAGAAAAAATATGAGCGCAGTCTTATCAGTTTACGAGGCGGAGTTTCCGTGGGGTAAATTTTATCACGGCGCTGGCTTCCTAAAAATTTGATTACTTAAAAGGTTTTAGGAAAACTAGTTTTTAAGCTCATGAGGTTATACTTTCTCTCTCTCTCTCTCTCTCTCTCTCTCTCTCTCTCTCTCTCTCTCTCTCTCTCTCTCTCTCTTTCTGCAAAGTTATCATTTTTAAAACATAAAGTTCCTGAATGAAGACATTCTTTAATAAACAAGGCAACTTTTTCAAATATATTTTGTTTATTTACAGTTGTTTTATTTATTTTTTTACCCCATTGAATCAATTTGTCCATGCATGGATACCCATAGCTCTCTCTCTCTCTCTCTCTCACTCTCTCTCTCTCTCTCACCCCAAAGTATCCATTTTCAGAGATTTCTTGTCTCCATGAAGATTAATCTCTCTCTCTCTCTCTCTCTCTCTCTCTCTCTCTCTCTCTCTCTCTCTCTCTCTCCGAATGAGAAATTTTCAAAGATTTCTTGTCGCTGTGCACATTAACTTTGTCCTCCAATATCCCTTTATCTAAATCCCTTTCAAAGACGTATCTCGCCAATTATCCGATTTTTAATTGAAGCATCGTTGAATATCACTGTTGGGTTGATATACTTAGCAGTCTGTGTATGATTTCACTCGGTATCTTCATTAATATGCAATTGATGCTATGGATGAGGAATGATCTTAAACAAAGGATAATTGAATGAATTGAAATTGCATAAAGGGAAAGATTGCAGTAGTTTTGTATAGTAGGGAAAAAGAATAATGTGTAAAAACGAATAATTAAATGAATAGAAATAATTACATTAAGGAAAGGTTGTAGTTCTAATGTATGGCAGGGGAAAGGTATTATGTGGAATAACGAATAATTAAATGAAAAGAAATTGCATTAGCAAAGGCAGCAGTAGTTTTGTATAGTAGGGAAAAAGAATAATGTGGAAATACTAATAAGGAAATTAATTTAAATAATTTTGCTAAGGGAAAGGTTGCAGTTTTTTTTAGTAGGGAAAGAGTATAATGGGAAATAAGAATAAGAAAACAAATAGAAAACTGACGTAATAGTACGTAAAACTACTCTATCCCCTATCTATTCAACTGACGTAGCGGTACGTAAAATTTACCGAAATTTTTCGTACGTGTGGTAGGGGCATTTTTTTTTTCGGACAAGTAGCGATTTCCATAGGCTAGATAATACCTTGGACCGTGTATCTCGGGTATCAATACGCCAGCAAAGTAGTTTCTGTACTGCGCATGCTCAAATCCCTGGAGAATTAAAATTCTCACAATGAAATCAGCTGATCGCACCTACACTTCCCTCTCAGTTACCCCAAAGTCATTTTTCTTAACTCTCCCTTTATTCTTCAACTTTTCCTCTACATTTTCGTATATTTACAAAGTAATTTCTATGAAAAATAACCGAGATATGGCTCTTCAAAAAATTGTTATTCTAGCAATAATTGTTGACAACGGTAAAATTTGTTTTCGTTTCGATCAATTTATAACGTCAAAATGAAACTGTTGTCGTATCCAAAGCCATTTTTCTTGACCTTCCCTTTATTTTTCAACGTTTCTTCTACATTTTCATGCATTTACAAAGGAATTTCAATGAAAAATAACCGAGATAGGGCTCTTCAAAAAAAAAAAAAAAATTCTAGGGATAATTATCACTATGCAATGGGCAGAGCGATATGTTTCTTATCCTCTTTTCTGTCAATTTTTTCACCGGCTGGACTTATTCGTTTTCCATTGATTTATATTGCAATATTTAGGAAATTGTATTGGCTTTCTCATAAAAAATAATTTATTCGCCTGACTTTCATAGTTTTTGGGTTAGGAACGAAAATATAAAAAAAGTAAAGATTTTTTTGTTTTTTGTTAAATAACTCACTTTCTTTCGTATTTAGAGGGCTGGGACTCTAATTCTGTCTATTCCACCATACTAACATTTAGAAAAAAGGACAGCAAAATGAACGTTGTTGGCATAAAATTTATATTTTTGCTGAATTTTCAAAATAATAATTTTTTCGCACTGTTGAGCGCTCCCAGACACCTCGGATATCTGGGGACACAGTGCTCAAACCTAAGCGGATATGAAAGAGTCATGTGGAAAAACGAATAATTAAATGAAAAGAAATTGCATTAGGGAAAGGCAGCAGTAGTTTTGTATAGTAGGGAAAAAGAATAATGTGGAAATACTAATAAGGAAATTAATTTAAATAATTTTGCCGAGGGAAAGGTTGCAGTTTTTTTTAGTAGGGAAAGAGTATAATGGGAAATAAGAATAAGAAAACAAATAGAAATAATTTCGTCGTTTGAGGGGCACAGTTACTTTGTATATTGTCATGACCTGATCTTTTCTGGGCAACCGCGTCATTTAAAGAGAGAGAGAGAGAGAGAGAGAGAGAGAGAGAGAGAGAGAGAGAGAGAGAGAGAGAGATATGATAAACACTAAATGTGCAGATACTTTTTTAGCACAGGGCTTCCAACTTAATTCATGTCTTCATGAAAAAGTTACCTTAACTCTCATAAAATGGTATGAAATCAATTGGGACTATTTTTATAAACCTGTCACCACAATGTAACATGATATTTCGTGAGTTCCCCAAAGCTTTTAAAAGATTAGTCTTCCTAAAAGGTCACTGGTCGAGCGAAAACAGCTCCAAAATTGATACAAGAACCCAGACACTTCGAACCATCCGTATTAATTCTTCTTTTAAATTGGACTTTAATTCGTTTACATCTCTGACATAGCAAGAAAAAATCATTTTTTTTAAATGCAAAAAAGAAAAAAAGTAAAACGACTTAATCTGACATTAGAGTAAACAATTTAAAATATACTATGTCAAAATAAAAGAATACTTTATAATTCGTTTATTTTCTTATAAAAGAATTTTTTTTTTGCGAAAAATGCAAAAAAGAAAAAACCTTATATAAAGACTTAATCTGACATTCGAGTAAACGATTTCAAATATACTATGTCAAAATAAAAGAATACTTTTTAAATTCGTTTATTTTCTGAAACAGGAAGAAAACACTTTTTTTATAAAAATACAAAAAGAATATAGTAAATAGATTTAATCTGATATTAGGGTAAACAATTTAAAATATACTATCAAAATAAAAGAATACTTTATAATTCGTTTATATTCTGACAAAAAACGAAAAAATAAATGGGTAAAGTGCTTTTTTTTTACATAAACAAATGTCAAATACTCTAGGAAAAAGATTTAATCACCCATTAGAGTAAACACTTTAAAATATTCTGTATAAAAAAAGGGCTTCGTAATTCCTTTATTTTCCAACAGAACAAGATAAGATGAAGAGAAAATGTTATTGCTTTTTTATAGAATAAAAATGCCAAGGAGTCTGGCAAAAAGGTTTAAAAGATTTAATCTGCCATTAGAGTCAAGACAAGACCCAGCATTTCTCCTCTCTCGGCAATATTTTCCTTTATACAACTTAAGGTACAACGCTACACCATCCTGCTCTCTTTTTCTTCAGCAATATCTCAGGACGAGGCGAAGTCTTCCTGTTGCAAAAATATTTCCGCGAAGTCGTTTTCTTTTTGTCTTTTTGAAGGTGAATGAATACGACCGAGAAATTGTGTTTTTTGATCTTTTGTGGGGGTGGGGGAGTGAATGAACGCGACCTGGAAATTAAATAGTAAGTTTTATTTTTACTCCTTCGTCTTCTTCTTCTTCTTCTTTTTGTTGGTGAATGAACACAACCGAGAAATCAAGGTTTATTTTTAGGGTGAATGAACGGAACCGAGAAATTAAGTTTATTTATTTTTTTTTTAAGGTGAATGAAAGCAACCGAGATATTAAGTTTTTTTTTTATGTGAATGAACGCGACCGAGAAATTAAGCTATTTTTATACGGTGGATTAACACAACCAAGAAATTACGTATTTCTCTTTTTTCCCCTATTGAAGGTGAATGAACGTTTATAAAGGTGAATGAACACAACCGAGAAATTAAGTTTTTTTTTTTTAAAGTGAATGAACGCGACCGAGAAATTAAATGTTTCTTTTTAGGGTGAATGAACGCAACAGAGAAATTAAACATTTCTCTTTTTTCCCCTATTGAACGTTTATAAAGGTGAATGAACAGAACCGAGAAATTAAGGTTTTTTTTAGGTGAATGAACGCGACCGAGAAATTAAATGTTTCTTTTTAGGGTGAATGAAGGCAGCAGATAAATTAATCATTTCTCTTTCCTTTTTTTTTTTTATTCTATTGAAGTTGAATGAACGCGACCTACAAACTGAGTTTTTTTTTTTTTTTTTTTCTGAAGGGGAATCAATGCAACCGAGATTTTTTTTTTTTTTTTTGTGAATGAACGAGACCGAGAAGTTATTATTATTAATTTCTTTTTACCTTACAAAATGGTGACGGTTCAGTATGGAAGGAGAGTGAAGATAAAACGGACAGGTATATTAATTACCCCCGTAAAAACTTGATATTCCGTATATAACCTGAAGGAACTGTCGGACGTAGCAATAATTTTATAATTTTACAAGAGAGAGAGAGAGAGAGAGAGAGAGAGAGAGAGAGAGAGAGATTTTCCTTCTCAATATATTTTTAATATTAAATACCAAATTTCCTTGATCTTTGTTCAAAATTGCGATAAGATTTTCTCTCAAAGTTTCGGAATAAATCCCCCCCCCCCCCCCCCCCCCCTCCGCCGAAGCCCGCACCCCACCAAAAAATGACCGGTTTTACCTCGTCGAAATGCGGCTAAAATTATTTCTAAATTCACTGGTAAACAAAAAGAAGCTACGAAAACCAAATATTCACCACTTACAGAAAATAGACAGCCGTGCAGTCTATACGAACATCAACATGCCACTTTCCAACATTATGTGCCCAACGTACAAAAGAATGATAATGTTTGAGTGCCAAAGCGACACAAAAAAGGAAATTAAAGAAAAATCTGGGAAAAAATTGATGCCTTTAAAATGTCAGTCTACAAAAATCCACACATTTATTGCATGACAATATGGAAATAAAACCAGTAACTAACTGACCAGGATAAAAGATTCTATTTTATGTTTTTAATTTTAAAATGATAGCTGTTAAGTTGAGTGTAAATAATCTAAATGGCTAGTTAATATGTACTCCGAAAACCTTCTAATATTTTCAACGACTTGCTTTAGCTCCTGTATTCAAAGACCGTCGTCTACATTTATCAGAGACCCTCTTCACTAGGAGGCCTAATGTGCGTTAGCTATCGGACTCTCTGGGGATCATCTTTCATTCTCTGGATCACAACAAGATACTTGCTCATTAATCCCAGGGAGAAAACAGTCTCAGATTTGAAAAGGAAAATTGTATGAAAAGAGCGAAATGAGTGGCTGGTTGATTTTTCAGTGAACATAGTCCCTTTTTCTTTTCTTAGGAAATCCCAGTAGTAAGGCTAAACAATTTTACATAACAAGAAAACACACACACGCACATACATATATACATTCATACATACATACATACATACAATGTGTGCACATGAGCCCGAGTGTGTCTGTGTGCACGCGTACACAGAGGTAAGGTTTAACAGAGTTAAAATATAAAAAAGCATGATTTTGTGCCAACAGCGTATACATTCGACCAACACTCAGTCAAAATATACAAAATGCACAGCTACGTACCAACAGCATACATTCGACCAACACTGTCAAAATAAACAAAAAGCATGGCCATGTGCCAACAGCGTATACATTCGACCAACACCCATCCCCTCAGCTGGGACCAGTGGGACATTTTCCATGCTACTTGTCGGGCATAAAAGGTCCTAGAATATTCCTGACGGGTGTGGCATATGCTAACACCCTTTACACAGAACTCCTGGCTGAAAAATGGAGAGGTATCAACTTTAAATGTGCGACAAGGGCTCTTGTTTACCGGAGCGAGGAACCGTTCGCCGCTGGTGAATTATTTTCGGTCATTCCAGAGGCGAGTTGGAGCGTTCCGTGTATAAGGTAATGAAGCGATGTACATTCACCGTCGAACACTTTCGGTGTGGCGCTGAGGGACCTCTCGAAATTTATTAACATTATTTTGTATTTATTTTTCATTATTTTTCAGAGGAGAGGAATTACTTAAATTGAAAGTACTAAACTCTGATATACGATTTAGTTCTCAAAAAAAAAAAAAAAAAATTATTTATAGATATATATATAATATATATATATATATATCTATATATATATATATATATATATATATATATATATATATTATATATATATATATATATATATATATATCTATATATATATATATATATATATATATATATATATATATATATATATATATATATATATATCATATATATATATGTGGTTTGTGTACTGTCTGTATAATATATATATATATAACATAATATATATATATAGATATATATATATATATATATATATATATATATATATATTTGTGTGTGTAATTGTCTTGTATATATACTATAATATATTATATATATATTACATAATAATTATATATATATATACAATATTATTATTATATAGGGAGAGAGAGAGAGAGAGAGAGAGAGAGAGAGAAGGAGTGGACGTTACTAATAGTTAGCTTTAATTTTTTGACGTTCTAATTGCACAAAATCCATCGATATGAGGAATAAAGCATATTCATGTACTCGTATTTCTAATATTCATAAAAAAAAATTGTGGAAAAACAGCCATTGTAAGGCTTGTTGTTTTCCAGCAGTTCCATACATCATTCAAACTTTTAAAACTCAATTACGGTCGGATATGACTAGCTGTTGCTGGATTTTAAATACAATGGGAAATATTTGGCAGGTACTGGAAAACACTTTCTGTGACGCTCTCTAAAACCAAAACCAGTTTCATTATTATTATTATTATTATTATTATTATTATTATTATTATTATTATTATTATTATTATTATTATTAATTATTATTGCTGCATCAGCGGCATTAATCTTCTTTGAGATTCTTCTCGTTGTTACTTGAACAGGTCAGTAACGCACCTATGGTAATCATTCTCGAGGCGGAAGGTAAAGTAGGTAAGTGAAATGTGGGATGTAGCCCCCGTAGAGTTGTTGCTAACACTTTATCCAATATGATTTTATTATTTTAATTTTGTAATTATATTTATAAATTTCTTTCGCGACGTTGCGTCTAGTACATCCAGACATCCATGATATTTTTGGTTTATTTTGTTCCTGAATCTCATTATTATTATTATTATTATTATTATTATTATTATTATTATTATTATTATTATTATTATTATTATTATTTTGTCTATCACAGTCCTTTAATTCGACTGGGTGGTATTTATGGTGTGGGGTTCCGGGTTGCATCCTGCCTCCTTAGGAGTCCATCACTTTTCTTACTATGTGCGCCGTTTCAAGTATCACACTCTTCAGCATGAGTCATGGAGCTACTCAGCCTCTAGTTTTTCCAGATTGCTTTTCTTGGATCTTGGGATAGTGCCTAGTGTTCCTATGATTATGGGTACAATTTCTACTGGCATATCTCATATCCTTCTTATTTCTATTTTCAGGTCTTGATACTTATCCATTTTTTTTCCTTTCTTTCTTTTTAGCTCTGGCGTCCCATGGTATTGCAACATCAATGATTGATACTTTCTTCTTGATTTTGTCAATCAACGTCACGTCTGGTCTATTTGCACGTATCACCCTATCTGTTCTGATACCATAGTCCCAGAGGATCTTTGCCTGATCGTTTTCTATCACTCCTTCAGATTGGTGTTCGTACCACTTATTACTACAAGGTAGCTGGTTTTTCTTGCACAGGCTCCAGTGAATGGCTTTTGCTACTGACTCATGACTCTCTTTGTACTGGTTCTGTGCAAGTGCCGGACATTCGCTTCCTACATATGGGAGAGATGTTATTTCCATCTATCGTTCTTTGGACATATCTGGTTCTTAGGGCCTGATCTGGTGGCGCTGTTATCATTCCTTCAGTTTCCTTCTTGAGCTCTCCCCTCAGTAGCCATTACCATGTGTCATCGCTGGCTAGTTCTTTAGTCTGTCTCATGAATTGTCCGTGCATTGGTTTGTTGTGCCATTCCTCTGTTCTGCTTGTCTTTCTCCTGTCTCTGTATACTTCTGGGTCTTTGTCTACTTTTATCAGTCCTTCTTCCCAAGCATTCTTGAGCCACTCGTCTTCACTGGTTTTCAGATATTGCCCCAGTGCTCTGTTCTCGATGTTGACGCAGTCCTCTATACTCAGTATTCCTCTCCCTCCTTCCTTTCATGGTATGTATAGTCTGTCTGTATTTGCTCTTGGGTATAGTGCGCTGTATCTGATTAGTGGCACTGCCCATGTGTGTATGGCTTTGATCATATTTCCGGAGCTGAGTTTTTTACTTGAATATCGCCTTGAGTCTCTACATATATTCTTTCCTGATCGTGTCCTTCATCTCTTGGTGTTTTATATCCCCTCCTTCCATTATTCCCAGGTATTTGTATCCCGCCTCATCTATGTGTTTGATGTTGTTCTCATCTGGTAGCTTTATTCCTTCAGTCCTTGTTACTTTGCCCTTCTGCATGTTGACTAAGGGACATTTTTCTATTCCAAACTCCATCCTGATGTCCCCAGATACAATCCTTACAGTCTGGGTTAGGGTATCTATTTCCTTGATGCTCTTACCATTCAGCTTGATGTCGTCCATGAACATCAGATGGTTAATTCTGTTGCCTCTTTTCTTGAGTTGGTACTCAGCATCCATCTTCTGCAGTAGTTTTGTCATGGGAATCATGGCTACTACGAAGAGTAGTGGGGACAGTGAGTCGCTCTGGAAGATCCCTATATTAACCTCCGCTAGTCTTATTTCAGAGCTTGTAAGTATTGTATTCCAGTTGCGCATTGCATTTTTGAGGAAGCTGATTGTGTTTTCCTCTACCCCATATATTAGCCATGTGTGTGGTACCATGTCGAAGGCTTTCTTATAGTCTATCCATGCCATGCTTAGGTTGGTTTTCCTTCTCTTACTGTTCTTCATTACCATTTTGTCTATCAGGAGCTGGTCTTTTGTGCCCCTTCACTTCCTTCTGCCGCCTTTCTGTTGGTGGGGGATGGTGTTTGTATTCTCTAGGTAGTTGTACAGCCTTTCGCTGATGATACCTGTTAGTAACTTCCACATTATTGGTAAGCAGGTGATAAGCCTGTAGTTACTGGCTATATTTCCCTTACTCTTGTCTTTCTGGACTAAGGATGTTCTTCCTGTGGTCATCCATTTGGGTGCATGGTGATTTGTGATACAATGCTGGAGTTGTTCTGCTATTCTTGGGTGTAGGGCCTTGAAGTTTTTGAGCCAGTATCCATGGACTTCATCGGGACCTGGGGCTTTCCAGTTGGGCATTTTCTTTAGTTGGTGTCTGACTGTGACTGTCGTGATGTCAGTGAATCTTTGTTTTATTCTCCCTGTTTCTTCAGCCTTGACTTCTTGGAGCCATGTTGCATGTTTGTTGTGTGATACCGGGTTGCTCCAGATATTTTCCCAGACTCTCTTACTTGGTTCGGCTTCAGGAATTTCTTGGTGGTTGTCTTCCCATCTTAGTTTGCTGTATAGTCTTTTCTGGTTGGTTCCGAATAATTTGTTCTGTCGGTATCCCTTATTCCTGTTCATGTACCATTGGATCTTATGTGTTTTAACCTTAAGCCTCTGTTTTACATCTTCTATTGTGTTGTTCAGTCCCCTTTCCTGTACTTTGTATTTCTCGTTTAGTTCCTCCCTTGTTTTCTTGCTTCTTAGCCTTTTTTCTGCCATCTCTTTCAGTTTAATCAAGTCAGATCTCATCACCATGATTTGCTTTTCCAGGCGCCTTTTCCAAGGAGGTTCCTGTAATGGTTTCTGTTGGGTTGGTTGTGCTGGTGGTGTTGGTGTTCGTATCCCCATCAGTACTGCTACTAATCTTGCTCTTGCATATGTCAAGTTATTTGTTCCTGTGATATTGATGGTGTGTATTAGTCTCATTATTTCATTGACCTCACTTGTTTTCTCCCTTAATATCTTGGTGTTGTAGGCTTTCATGGAGGGGATCTTTGTTCTCTCTGCATCTGGCTTCATCCATTGTCTGATCTTTTCTACCCCTTCCGTCCTGTCTGTTACTTCGTTGGTGTTTCTTCGTATGTCGTTGTTATTATTATTATTATTATTATTATTATTATTATTATTATTATTATTATTATTATTATTATTATTATTGATAATGATAATAATAATAATAATAATAATAATGTTAAAAAATCCACAATTATATGTTAAAATATATTTCTTTGTTACATAGAAATATATTTTAACATATAATTGTGGATCTACGTCGTTTGCGAATCTTAGAAGCGCTGCACATCGGGAGGGAGAAGCCCAGTTTGAACGTCACACAGGAGAACTTCCTCCTCCCCACCGCCGTCATGAGAGCAGCAGACACCGCCCCACAACGACCATCGCACCAGAGGGATCCTGAGGATGATAGAAGCATTAGCTCTCACCCTGAGGACGTCCCTAGTAACCCTGAGGGTGATCGCAGCTCAAGCTCTCGCCCTGAGGACGACCTGGTAGCACGCCCTTCGAGGGGACCTCCACCATCACCAATAAGGATGAGGCTCCTCCCACGAAGAGGACAGCCAACCAGCAACGGGCCCCCTGATGACATCGCTCGTGACGTCACAGGTATTGCTCAATGAAAAGTGAGGTACCCGTTTCTTCAAGCCACCCGAATGCAATAAATAGCGTGAATACATCTGACACAGACCATTGCACTCAGCGATCCCGTCCCGAAGATGGCCAAACGAGGTGGCCGAAACATGTAGACGCCTTTTAAAAACCAGAAACGAAGAAATAACAAGAAATACCGGATAGACCCCTGACGGCTACGGCCTGTTCCCGACATACGAAACGCACCTGTATACCTGTTGACGACCCCAGCCTGTCCCTGATAACCAGTTTGCTTGTGATAACACCAGCCCGCCCGAAATTTTCGTTGACGACCTACAGCACGATGAATATTGGACAGCTGCTTTATAATACCAGCGTGCCAGAAAGCCAAATCATAAGGAGAATTGAAAAAATATTATTATTATTATTATTATTATTATTATTATTATTATTATTATTATTATTATTATTATTATTATTATTATTATTATTATTATTTCAAGGCGCCATGTTGCTGACTTATTGTTTTCGATTTTAACTACAAAAACATAAATTCAACAAGAATATGTACAGCGGATTTGAACCAATCTTTTTTACTTCTCAATCGATTTGATGAGTTTTACTTAAACAAGACAGTAAAGTATTTTTCGAAGCCCATGTGTATCAAGAAGATTGCCTATATCCCTCCTGAAATTTTGATGCAGTCACGAGTAGTAGAGTGAAATATTCAGAGTCGTATTCTGCATTCAGATAAAACTTCAAGTTCCCTTACGTTGTTCGATTTCCTGCTGAAAAAAAAATAAAAAAAAAAAAAAGAAAAAAAAAAAAAAAAAAAAAAAAACTCAGATGCACGTTGGGGAAAAAAGCTCACGACAAAAACCTGATCGCTCCAGGAGGTTACGCAATTCAATTTAAAACGGATTTTTTGATACGCATTTCAGGAAAAGAACTTTCTATCAAAAAGGAGAAAAAAGAGATAGAAAAAGCAATGCATCTGCCTAAAGAAACGAAATATGTAAGTACATTTTTTCTTCAAATTCTTGAAACTACTCTAACCTTGTGGAGTGATAGCCAAACAATGTAGAAATGAATTTTTCAAAAGTTATATAAAAGAAGGAACTTTTACTGACGGTTGCAGTCTATTATATACTGATTTTTAATTGATTTTTTATGTAACCAGCATTATGAAAAAAAATATTGTAATAAGAATGCTTTCAGGCTATCACTTATTTGTTATCAGTCAGCTGTATACCCTAATCAAGAAAACATATAGTTCAAATTTATTTAAATAAACAAATAATTCTTTCGAATGTACTTAATAAACCAGATAAATATTAGTTGGAGCTAACCTATCAAGATCCAGATAAGTGGGCAATCCGTATCTTAGAAAATAACCATCGTACGGCTGACACAAGGTTTAGCAGAAATTAAGTAGCTCCACTACATTACTCTCTGACAAGTGTGTCACTATAATAGATTCACATCAACCGTGCATTTGATGTCTAGACCCGTCGTCCATTACGACGCTCCTGATTGGCTGTTGATAAGCCAGTCACAGGGCTGAAAAACTCTCAGTCTCTCTCGAGAGTTAACATAGGCAGGATGTGTGTTCCTCCCCATGTGAACTCGCGGGAGAGACTGAAAGTTTCCGGCCCTGTGATTGGCTTATCAACAGCCAATCAGGAGCGTCGTAAGAGACGGGCCTAGACATCATATGCACGGTTGATGTGAATCTACTATAGTATCGTCTTTCTGGCTGAACAGAAGAAAGACAGAAATTTGCAGTTTGGTCTCATTGAAACAAATACCCTCAAGAGAAAGAATTGAAACAAATAACCTTAAGAGAAAGAATAAACAGGGCGTGATCCGACCTCCAACTTACTCTTGGCTCGTGATAAAATCTACAGTAAATATCGCGTTGTTTCACCAACGAAAATTTCAATAAATACGCTATATTTTATTAACAATAATTGTTCTTTACTATATAACATGCACATTATTTATTTTTCACGTTTTCATTCTAATGAATAAATAATACATATCCTATCCTAAAATTCATGTATCTTTAACTCAACGCGAAACACCTTTTTCAGACATTTTTATGCTTTTCCATAGGGATTTCCTAATACCACAACAACAAAACCAAGTAATTTCTAGGCTTACTCCCCGAGTAAGCGAAAAAAAATATTGGCTTGTTAATTTCCATAACGAGACAAATGGAGGTGTCGATTTTTTCGAGCAGATGTGCAGTTCACGTTCTTTAATCGATTCGTTGGTCATAGCAATGCTGTTAGAGTTAACACTCGGATGATAATATGTAGAACCTTTCCATTTTTAGTTGCCTGTAAAACACAATAGCCAGTCTGTGAGTTTAAAGTCCAATAAATCCAGTACAAGGTTTTTTTCTTAACTATATTTATCTCCGGTCTGTCTGACTCCTGGTCATCTCCTGGTCACCTCAGATGTATCTCAGATAATATACATAACTTTATTACTAATGAGCTGCAGAATTAAATAACTTGTTTATTAGTGTAAATTTCAATAAATCCAGTACAAGTATTTTTTTCTGACTTGGTATTTATCTTGTGTCTGTCAGACTCCTGAAAAATAAAAAGATTTTTGAAATACTGGGTACTTAGGTAGGGCCAATATATATAGGTTACTTGTTTCAGAGCCTCATCAGCATGTTTTATTTTAGCAAAGAGACGTCTCATTATTTTCTATGTGGTTTAGATAATAGCAGTCATTAATCTTCTCCAAATTATGAATGTCATCTTTCATTAATAAACGGGTGTTTAAAATTCGTGCTTAGAATCCTTGGAGATGTGGGATTTGTGCGCGTTAATGTGTGTGTGTGTGTGTGTGTGTGTGTGTTCTTGAAATATTTTTTAGAAACTTTACGCGGATGAGACCATCAGTATAATGAAACTTGAAGTTTGGGAACGTTCTTGAAAAGGTTGTATTTTTCGTCAACAAGGACAACCGTATTCTCTCTCTCTCTCTCTCTCTCTCTTCTCTCTCTCCTCTCTCTCTCTCTCTTTCTTTCTCTCTCTCTCTCTCTCTCTCTCTCTCTGTCCATTTTGATTACGTTCTTTGAAAAAAATAAAAAAACTCATAATGGTTGAAGAGACTAAAAATCATTTTATAGACTATAATTCTAATAAACTGACAATAAGCCAATATAAATTTCCATTCATATTAAATATCTGAGAACAGGATTTCGTATAAATCTCAACATTAACGGCTTTGATAAATCATTTTGCAAACAACATTGAGAACCAATGTAAAATTCTACAATGGACTGCACCAGCAGGTAACTGGTGACAAAACAAACTTTCATTTTCTGACAGAGTTTCTCATTGATGTCAAATAACATTGAGACACAATTTCGCAAACAATATTACAAATGCAAAATTCTGCAATGGACTGCACCAGC
>NC_061110.1:15734532-15747032 GCF_015104395.2 Macrobrachium nipponense | reverse complement strand
AACAATAGTTTTCTCTGTAGGAAACCTAATAAATGTGGCTAGTGGTATGTTACATAATATATCTTATAATCAATATTTTATTATACAGTCCTTATGATGGCCGTTTGATAAGATGAGATACTTCAATCAAGCGACGGAGTTGCCTGGTTCCTTATAATAATAATAATAATAATAATAATAATAATAATAATAATAATAATAATAATAATAATAATAATGGACTTTTATTATAACCCATCGTTATTTATATCCACAGAGTGCTTACTGCGTGGTGTCAGAGAAAAAAAACAATTAGATGATGAGAAGAGTTAAACAGTTGGCCTCAGTTATAATAATAATAATAATAATAATAATAATAATAATAATAATAATAATAATAATAATAATAATTCATATCTCATGGTAGCTATATGTTAAGCTAAGGGTATCTTGTAGAATTCGCAATAAAATAGTCAAGAGATGTTATTACATTGTCTGATTAAAATAATAAGAATGTCAATAACTGAAAACGTATGGAATTATGTGGCATTACCAAACGGAAAATGCGCGGCAATGACGTCATCTTTACTCTCGCTGTTCATTGCCCGGTTGATGTGAGGGTCGCGTTCCTGAAGACTGTCGGATGAGTGGCGGGAAAACGTTAGCGTTCCGGGGAACACAGGGCTTGAACGCAATGCATTTGGACCTTTCTTTGAAGTGCTTTTAAGCAGGGTAGTCAGTTTTTTAGTCCAAGCAGACGTGGGAATTTCAGGCACCTGTAAAAACATATCGGGAACTTATCGCATACTTATGAGAAGCAAGTTGGAAACATGTCAGCGACCTGACGTGGAGACCGAACCTTAGGCAAAAGCTTGATAATCATATGAAACACTGGTTTGCACCACCAATAAGTTGTCGACTTGTATACTAACTGTTTGAGATGTGTGCGCGATAAGTTGGTGACGTGTGGACGTACCCATAGGGACACATTTTCTAAGTGACGTGACTTTGCCAAAATTCATCAAGCTCAAAATACTATGAAGATAAATGGAAAGCCTTAAAAAACTTAAAATATTCAGACGTGTAAATGTTCCCTTACAAAGAAATCCACATTATGGTATCTTCATTCTTACCGTGCATGTCAATACAGTTTGTGAATCAAACTGGACACTAATTGCCTCAGATAATGATAAGAAATAATTTACACTTATTATATGTGGATTTCTTTGATATGCTGTCATTTTTCGTTTACTGTACTAATGCCAAGCCTTCCTTGATCTTAGGTTCACAATAGAGTACTTTCGTTCTGTATGTTTCTTTAATGCTCATTGTTATCCATCTCTCTCTCTCTCTCTCTCTGCTTAGATTTTGATTTAAAATCTCTCTCTCTCACTTTCTCTCTCTCACTCTCTCTCTCTCTGCTTAGATTTTAATTTAAAATCTCTCTCTCTCTCTCTCTCTTTTCTCTCATCTTAGATTTCGATTCCTAATCTAATCCCTCTCTCTCTCTCTCTCTCTCTCTCTCTCTCTCTCTCTCTCTCTCTCTAAGTTCCCTTCTAGCTTCCTGATACCAATCCTTCTTGAGGCTATGTACAATTTTCACAATCCCTACTTTCCTTGCGTAAAAAGCCTCTCCCCTACTTCCTCCGCCTTTTTAGAATATTCTCTCTAGAGGAAATGATTTATGGGTCCTCCAGGAAATCAGGATCGTGAGTCGATAGGGGTTCTGGATACAAAAGGCCCGGCGGCGCCCTGGAAAAATTATTAATAAGATCGCTAAATCGGTCTTTATTCCAGAAGGAATTTAAGGATTTTACTTGTCTGCTTTCTCTAAGAATCCAATGACACGATTGTTATCCAGTAGACTCTCTCTCTCTCTCTCTCTCTCTCTCTCTCTCTCTCTCTCTCTCTCTCTCTTCTAATTTTGCATTTTAAATTAAAATCTCTCTCTCTCTCTCTCTCTCTCTCTCTCTCTCTCTCCTCTCTCTCTCTCTTCTTCTTCTTCTTCTTCTTCTTCTTCTTTTTCTTCTTCCTCTTCGATTTAGAATCTAATCTCTCTCTCTTTCTCTGTCTGGGCAGAGGTAAATGGAATGGTCTTTAACTCTGATGAATTTGAAAGAATAGATTATGGAGATAAAGAAGGGGTCCTAATAACGAAGCAGTTAAAGACCTTGGTGTGATGTTGAATAAGAACATGTTAGGCAACGATTAAATAGCAATACTAATGGCAAAATTCAAAGCAAAAATAGGAATGTTGTTACGGCACTTCAAAACAAGAAAAGCCGAACACATGATAATGCTTTATAAAGCGTATGTACGTAGTCCACTTGAATATTTCAATACGATATAGTGCCCACACTGCCAAAAGGATATTACACAAATAGAGTGCACAGAGGTCCTTTACAGCTAGAATAGAAGAAGCTAAAGACCTTGACTACTAGGAAAGACTACAATTTTTAAAAATGTATAGTCTAGAAAGGAGAAGAGAACGCTACATGATAATACAGGCATTGAAACAGATAGAAGGAATTACCGAAAACATCATGAAGCTAAAAATATCAGAAAGAGCAAGCAGAGGTAGATTAATAGTGCCCAAAACAATTCAAGGAAAGCTAAGGAAAGCACACAGGACATTAATCCACTACGCACCAGCATCGATTATGCAGTGTCTATTCAATGCGTTGGCAGCTCATCTTTTGAACATATCAGGAGCGAGCGTAGATGTGTTTAAGAATATCTAAATACCTAAATATCTAAGCTTGCATCCCAGACCATCCAAGATTGGAAGATGCAAAATATACCGAAGATGTATTAGCAATTCTCTGGTAGACATTAAAGGTGCCTCACACTGAGGGACCTGGAGCAACCCGAACAAGCTATAAGGTTTTAAGATAAGGTAAGGTAAGGTATCTCTCTCTCGCTCTCTCTCTCTCTCATACTTCTTCTTCGATTCAGAATCTAATCTCTCTCTCTCTCTCTCTCTCTCTCTCTCTCTCTCTCTCTCTCTCTCTCTCTCATTCCTCTTTATTTCGATTCAAAATATCTCTCTCTCTCTCTCTCTCTCTCATACTCGCGTTTCTTGCGCAATATCTTAATACGTGAACGATCAATCCAGAGAACTTTTCCCTTCTAATACTTGCTCGACGAAGTTCCTCTAACAACCCTGACCCCCTCACTCTAAAAACCTGGATATTTGTTGACCTTAGCAGCTTGCTGAGCTCTGAGCAGTTTCCTCATGAGCTGCAAGATTGAAGCAAGATGCATGAGTTTTAAATTTTGGTTCCCAAATCCTTAAACCAATTCTCGTTAATGGGGGTTCGTGCCGTATGAATAGGGATCATCTACTGAATAATAATAATAATAATAAGAATAATAATAATAAAATAAAATAATAATAATAATAATAATAATAATAATAATAATAATAATAATAATAATAATAATAATAATACCTGGGAATAATGGAAGAAGGGGATATAAAGCATCAAGAGATGAAGGTCACGATCAGGAAAGAATATATGCAGAGACTCAAGGCGATACTCAAGTCAAAACTTAACCTCGGAAATATGATAAAAGCCATAAACACATGGGCAGTGCCAGTGATCAGAGACAACGCAGGAATAGTGGAATGGACGAAGGCAGAACTTCGCAGCATAGACCAGAAAACGAGGAAACATATGACAATACACAAAGCACTACACCCAAGAGCAAATACGGACAGACTATACATAATACGAAAGGAAGGAGGGAGAGGAGTACTAAGTACAGAGGACTGCGTCAACATCGAGAACAGAGCACTGGGGCAATATATGAAGACCAGTGAAGACGAGTGGCTAAAGAGTGCATGGGAAGAAGGACTAATAAAAGTAGACGAAGACCCAGAAATATACAGAGACAAGAGAAAGACAAGCAAAACAGAGGAATGGCATAATAAACCAATGCACGGACAATACATGAGACAGACTAAAGAACTAGCCAGCGATGACACATGCAATGGCTACTAAAGGGGAGAGCTCAAGAAGGAAACTGAAGGAATGAAAACAGCGGACAAGATCAGGCCCTAAGAACAGATATTTCCAAAGAACGATAGATGGAAATAACATCTCTCCCATATGTAGGAAGTGCAATACAAAAAATGAAACCATAAACCACATAGCAAGCAAATGTCCGGCACTTGCACAGAACCATTACAAAAAGAGGCATGATTCAGTGGCAAAAGCCCTCCACTGGAGCCTGTGCAAAAAACACCAGCTACCTTGCAGTAATAAGTGGTATGAACACCAACCTGAGGGAGTGATAGAAAACGATCAGGCAAAGATCCTCTGGGACTATGGTATAGAGAGGATAGGGTGATACGTGCAAATAGACCAGACGTGACGTTGATTGACAAAATCAAGAAGAAAGTATCACTGATTGATGTTGCAATACCATGGGACACCAGAGTTGAAGAGAAAGAAAGGGAAAAAATAGATAAGTATCAAGACCTGAAATAGAAATAAGAAGGATATGGATATGCCAGTGGAAATTGTACCCATTATCATAGGAACACTAGGCACGATCCTAAGATCCCTGAAAGGAATCTGGAAAAACTAGAGACTGAAGTAGCTCCATGACTCATGCAGAAGAGTGTGATCCTAGAAACGGCGCACATAGTAAGAAAAGTGATGGACTCCTAAGAAAAGCAGGATGCAACCCGGATCACCCCACACTAAATACCACCCAGTCGAATTAGGGGACTGTGATAGAGCAATATATATATATATATATATATATATATTATATATATATATATATATATATATATATATCATATATTATATATATATATATATATATATATTGTTTGCTCTATCACAGTCCTCCAATTCGACTGGGTGGTATTATAGTGTGGTCTTGGGTCTTGCATCCTGCTCCTTAGGAGTCCATCACTTTTCTTACTATGTGCGCCGTTTCTAGTATCACACTCTTCTGCATGAGACCTGGAGCTGCTTCAGCCACTAGTTTTTCTAGATTCCTTTTCAGGGATCTTGGGATCAAGCCTAGTGCTCCTATGATTATGGGTACAATTTCCACTGTCATATCCCATATCCTTCTTATTTTTTATTTTCAGATCTTCATACTTATCCAATTTTCCCTCTCTTTCTCTTCAACTCTGGTGTCCCATGGTATGCGACATCATGAGTGATACTTTCTTCTTGATTTTGTCAATCAACGTCACGTCTGGTCTATTTGCACGTATCACCCTATCTGTTGATGATCCATAGTCCCAGAGGATCTTTGCCTGATCGTTTTCTATCACTCCTTCAGGTTGGTGTTTGTACCACTTATTACTGCAAGGTAGCTGATGTTTTTTGCACAGGCTCTAGTGGAGGGCTTTTGCCACTGAATCATGCCTCTTTTTGTACTGGTTCTGTGCAAGTGCCGGGCATTTGCTTGCTATGTGGTTTATAGTTTCATTTTTCGTATTGCACTTCCTACATATGGGTGAGATGTTATTTCCGTCTGTCGTTCTTTGAACATATTCTGGTTCTTAGGGCCTGATCTTGTGCCGCTGTTATCATTCCTTCAGTTTCCTTCTTTAGCTCCCCTCTGAGCCATTGCCATGTGTCGTGCGCTACAGCTAGTTTTTTAGTCTGTCTGCATGTATGTCGTCAGCATTGGTTAGTTGTGTCAGTCCACTCTGTTCTGTTTTGTCATTGTCCTGTCTCTGTATATTTCTATACTTAGTAGTCCTCTTCCTCCTTCCTTTTGTATTATGTATCGTTTGTCCGTATTTGCTCTTGGGTGTAGTGCTTTGTGTATTGTCATATGTTTCCTCGTTTTCTGGTCTATGCTGCGAAGTTCTGCCTTCGTCCATTCCACTATTCCTGCGCTGTCTCTGATCACTGGCACTGCCCATGTGTTTATGGCTTTTATCATTATTTCCGGCGTTAAGTTTGACTTGAGTATCGCCTTGAGTCTCTGCATAATATTCTTTCCTGATCGTCTCCTTCATCTCTTGGTGTTTAATATCCCCTCCTTCCATTATTCCCAGGTATTTGTATCCCACTTCAATCTATGTGTTGATGTTGCTCCCATCTGGTAGCTTTATCCCTTCAGTCCTTGTTACTTTGCCCTTTTATTATTATTATTGTTTTTATTGTTATTGTTATCATTATTATTATTATTGATAAAAATAATTTGTTTCTTTCAAGTCCTCCAACTAGGCTTTATTTTGCCCGTCACTTCTTAAGATGTTCCTCCATGTTGGCTTCCTTTGTTGCAACATTATCATAGGAATTGCAAGTTAGGTAGTCGAAGCCATAAGAAGAAATCTGAAAAATTATAAAATATAATAAAAAAAATCATCAGAGTGCTGTTAATTACACCTCAGGCATCGTCTTTGTTCAATATGTGGGAAGAGTGCTTCACTCTCTAATTAAAAAGATTCAGTGTAATGATTATAATAGAGCGTTGGAGCAACATGAGAGAGAGAGAGAGAGAGAGAGAGAGAGGTGAAGGTGATTAATACTTGTAGCGTATCACACGACTTGCCAGAGGAGAAATGGCTAAAATGAAACTACATGGTTTTATATATAATATATATATATATATATATATATATATATATTAATATATATATATATATATGGCATATTATATATATATATTATATATATATACATATAGTATATATTTTATATATCATAAATATATATTATATATATATATATATATAAATATATATATATATATAATATATATATATATATATATATAGTATATATATACATATACATATATTATATATATATATATATATCAATTATATATATATATATATATATATATATATATATATATATATATACATACAAATATTTAATATATATTACATATAATATATATATATATATATATATATAATATATATATATATATATATATATATATATTAATATATATATAGTATAATGATATATATATATATATTATATATATAAATATATATATATATATATATATATATATATATATATATAGTATATACTATATACCCAAAATATAGTGTATATTATATATATATATATATATATATATATATATATTGCTACGTTTATTGATCTCCTCGTATACCCAGCCATTAGTAACCTAAATAAATAGATGCTAGAGAAGCAGCCGTATTCACCAAAATATCAGCTGATATATATATATATATATATATATATATATATATATATATTATATATATATATATATATATATATATATATATATATATATATTGCTATATTGCTTAACCTTTATTGATCTCCTCGTCTACCCAGCATTTAGTTAAATATTTTGATTGCTAGAGAAGCAGCCATATTTACCCACATATCAGCTTATTTCAGGCGGGAACCCAAAACACCCCATCCAGAGATAGGATTTTCCTGCTAGAAAGGGGAATAGAGACTCTTGTCAGCTTTAGGGACGTATCCCAAAGGGAAGGATGTAGGTAGTCTGGTACTTATTAGGCCTACGTCTTAAGCTCTTTTTCCTGTGAACCCTCTGCTAGCTGTATGTTCTGTTTCCAGGATTACCCTGCTCTTGGAGGGTTAAGCTGACCCCCAACACCCAGGAAACACACCTGCCGTCGCCCTCAGTCAGCTCCAGTCGTGACCTTGGACGGATGTCCCAGCCCAGCCTTCCACTTAGGCCTAACGGCGTTACTGGCGCGCCCAGAGCCCCCATACCTGAGACAAAGCCGACGCCCATTTCTACAAAGGTCCACTGATCATGGCATCCAGATTCCCTGAGTCACGTGTCCAAGTCTTGGCGCCCGCAAGTGATGCTTTACCGCAAGACATATGAACCATTGTGAAAACCAGCTTTTACGTGAATCTCATTTTAAGCCAACTATCATCCCCTTGTGAAAGAAATATTAGTCCACGTGTGGACCAGCTGCATTTACTCCTTCTCCTGGCCAGTAAACAGCCTCTTGTAAATAAATAGATGTAAAGTAATTAGCTGAGTTTTCTGGCGACCTTTTCCTCTAGAGTAAATTAACCCTGTAAATCCTTTTACGATAAGTTCAAGTAATTTATTCTGCTTTTTCCCTCAACTATTTTCGTTTACATATTTGAGCCTCTTCAAGGCCAGGCCTTAATACTGTAACAATGTCGACTCTTGCCACGAACCTGGCCTGTAAATCGTGTTATCCCTTGTAAAACGTAAAATGTAAATGTTTTTACAAAGCGCAAATCAAAGCACACTTGCAGCGGAAGACACACTGACTCACAGTAAGGTATACCATTCATATAATATGATTATTTATAACCAATGTTAGCTTAAGGTACGTTTAAGTATTTTTATTAGAAGTGGTTTAAAAGAGTGTTAAGTAGAAATATTATTATTTTAACGGCGAAAGTGCCAGAGCATAATTTTAGCAGCAAGCAAACAATTTGCCCCGCGAATCCTCTGTTATTTTGTACTGTCCTCGCCTGACGAGACACGAGCAAGTGTAAGATAGATGCCAGAAAGTACAAGTTCAACCTAGGAAGTGCTTTGCCAGGGTTTATTGCTGTGTTAGAAAGCCTAGCTAGTTAGGAGTGTTCTACTAATAGTTACGGCAAAAGAAGTGTACAATTCTTTTGTCTGTGATATGTTAGGGGAATTCATTTTAACTTAGTTTTCATTCCAAGTGTTGGTAACCGCTTAGCCAGCCAGCTCTAGTCAGCTGAGCGTAACGCTCACTCAAGCCTGCCAGCTTCGTAAGCTTCGCGCATGCGCTTTCCCAGCCAACCTTCGTTTCGCACAACGCAGCCATGTTTGTATCCCTTTAAGAATTATCTAAACGATTTTTAAGCAAAGTAACATAAGTCTTGAAGTTTTAACGTAAATAATATTAATCTCGGTACTAGTATCTATCATTCTGCCAGAGATATTAACGCAATTTGCCTTGAATAAGAGATTATAATTTCACGTGTGTAAATCGCCTTCGCGTTTACAGAAAATCAGCTGTTTGAACGACACGCTGTTCACCGCTCTGCTAGCCTCACCACGCGTTTCACCTAGCATTGCTCACCCGCTCACTGAGCGAAAGTTTTATTTCCTTTCGTACTCTAGTAACCTTACGTAAAGTTAACGTAAATCTTCAAAGAGTAAATCACAAGAATTGTTAACGTAAAACGAATCGTTGTAAATTTCATATGAAAATGCAAATCATTTCATATAAGCGCAAGCCACTACCAGTAACGTAAAAATCGTTCATTGCTAGCGTGGTATCGTTTTCATAAACCTTATCCAAAGCAATTCTTTCATTAAACGTTAACGTAAGTAAATCATTTAACGCAAGTTGCGTCATTAAAACTAAAAGTATTAGTTCAATTACATACAAGGGAGCTCATCATAAATCATTTTCACCCTCTCAGAGAGAGAGAGAGAGAGAGCGAGAGTAGAGATGAGAGGACGAGAAGAGGAGGGACGAGACGGAGAGGAGAGAACCTATTATCCAAAAAGCCCAAAAGAGTTACTTACGTCCATTACCATTACGCATACATTAACATTATTTTAGTCTCTTGTGTCTTTCATTTACACTGAGCGTGATATGCGCCTGTGTCCATTGCAGTTTTGCAAGCATTTACTTCATTTATCGAGTACTCAGCAAAGGACTCTGAGCATTTCTACCATTCCCATTACTGTTTTTCCCGTTGCCCGAAGTGGTCTTTCATTTGCTTTATCCCAAAAGACTTGCGTTTACCGCAAGTACAAACCGCACAGTGTGCCACCGCAACCTTCATTACTTCCATCAAGGAAGCCGTTACCCATCCAGGACTGGCCACCACCAGTGCACGTCAGGTCTTACCATTTTACAGTGCCACTAATTCTCGACACTGTCCATCGACTGGCTGCTGAAGTACTCCCACCTTTTACTTTCTCTCCTCCACCATTACACTCCGCCACGAGCAGTGCCATTTCTCTTCAGTATATTTGAGTATACTGCATTTAGCGTCGTCCGACGGGACACACCAGTACACTACCAGTGCTCAAAGGAACGTCTCCTGAAGTGCCGCTATTCCAGCACTACTAGTGCTGTCCAAAGGAAGGAAAGGCCTACCAATAAGTGCCATTGCAACCTGCCACAGCGTTACAGGTAGCCATTCTACCTGCGTGTCCGTCCTTACGGAACGCCCAATTCATTAGTGTCCATGTAAAAGGATCAGTGTTCCTTCGGAACGCTCAACAATGGAACGCCTCCCGAAGTGCCGCAATACCAGCACTACTAGTGCTGTCCAAAAGGAACGCCTCCTGAAGTGCCGTGCACCTGTACAGACGTACAGGTAGCCCTTTACCTGTGTGTCCGTCCTTACGGAACGCCCAATTAATTAGTGTGTCCATGTACAAGGGCCAGTGATCCTTCGGAACACTCCAAGGGAACGCCTCCCAAAGTGCCGCAATACCAGCCCTAAGTGCTGCCCAAAAGGAACACCTCCTGAAGTGCCGTGCACCTGTACAGTCGTGCAGGTAGCCCTATACCTGCGTGTCCATCCTACAGAACTCCCATTCCATTAGAGTATCCACCATTTCGGATCACTCAAGCAAGGAACGCCTCCTTAAGTGCCGTGCACCTGTTTTGGACCTACAGGTTGCCCATTCCAGCGTCTCCCAACTTCGGAAACGCCCTTAAGTGTGACGTACGCCGCACTCTCCATTTGATTGTCTCACCTCATCAGAAGGTGCCATTCCAGAAGTGCCACCAACTTACGGGACACTTCCCAAGTGCCACAGAGCACCCAGTCTTTTCAGACTTTGTCATTACCGCCTTGCAGAACACATTTCCAAGTGAGTGCCACATTACACAGTAGGCACTCCCATTCCATTCAGTACCCTTCCTGGCCATTATTTTCAACTTTGTCAGAGCCTCTACTGCAGCCTAAAGGAAATGTCTTCCCCTGCTTCCCGCGACTTCTTTGCCATAGAGCTAGAGAAGCTCTGAACCCTTATAACTCTGGGCAAGGAGGCCGGTTACACTGGACCAGCACTTGACCAGTGGATGAAGGCACAGCAGGATGCCGCGCACCTACAAGAAAAGGAAGAAAAAGAAAACCAGAGAAAAGCTTGAGAAGCAGAGAGAAAAGCCAAAGAAGCAGAGAAGAAGGAAAGAGCAGAAGAGAGAAAAGATGAGCTAGCTCTCAGAGATGAAGAAATCACTCAGCAAGTTTCTAAGCCCCAGACCATGAGCTAGACTCCCGGTAAGAGGTGGTTGCGGAGGTTCTGCACCACTTGTTGTGAGCGTGGGCATGCTGTGGATTCAGACCAGTGCCCAAGTCGATCCCTACCGTGGGATGAGAGCTTCCAGGGTGAACTTCTCCAAGGCTACCATGTAGCCCTGCCTGATGAACAGTCTCCTACAGCCTATCGGTGGGTACAAGTCATGGCCGATGCCGAAGCCCAGGTCTCCCTCATTGCAAGAAAGGCATTGCCTAGGGGTGCCAAAATCCAGACGGACGAAGAAATTCAGTTTAAATGGATTGATGGTCACCTCTATTCTGTTCCTTCCGTCCTTCTGAAGGTGGAAATGCCCTTATTGGACCAGGAGACCAGGGAAACCACATTGTGCCGCCTGGGCGTAGTTGACTAATTTCATGATGTTTATCAGGTGCTATTGGGCCGAGATCTACTTAAGCCGGACACCTGCAGCATGCCAGATAACCAAACCTCAATTTTAGATTCAGAGGCTATTGCCTCCGATGTCCCCGACATCCTTTCTATTTGTGAACCTGGCCCTGACCCAGTGTCAGAGCCTGAAGTTTCTTCTGCATCATCTCAGCCTCTTACCATTTTACCGCCTTCCTCCTCCCTTTTGGAAGAGGTAAGCCCACCAGTTAATCCCGGACTTGTTTCCGAGGGTGATCCAACGGAGGACTCATTCACCTCCCCACATCAAATCCCTGCTAGGGAGGACTCTTCACCTGTGCCAGAGCACACTACCAGCCTTGGTGACTCCACAGATTCGCAACCTGTGGGGGCATCTCGGCCTTACCGTCCAGTGCCACGGAAGAGGTTCTGGAACAAGTTCTGCCGAGACTGTGGCCACAAGGGTCACATGTCTGCCAAACTACGGGAGGGTGCGCTATCACAATATTCCCGCCATCGCAATGGCCGTTACCAATCCTTCTTTACTAGGACCCCAGGCTAAGGGCCCTATAACCGTCGCACCCCTCCAAAGTCATTATCAGCCAAGCCACGTCAGAGCCTACGACGACTCTGGCGCTCAAATCTCCCTGATACGGAAGACCAAAATCCCCCGAGGGGTCTAACGTCGATAGACGTCCAATTAATCACCATTGAAGGTATCAACCATATCATGCTGATCCTTCCACCGTCCAATTGAGGGTCACCAGACTTCACTTCTCCAAAGTATGTACTCTTGCAGTTGCAAGCTACATTCCAGGAGGTTACGACCTCCTCCTAGGGCAAGACATGAAGTCTCCCTCTCATTTCAAAAAGCCTAGGGGTCCTAACCCCATGTCAAATCACTCCAAAGCAAGGAGTCATCG
>NC_061110.1:15689532-15729532 GCF_015104395.2 Macrobrachium nipponense | reverse complement strand
ATCTCCATAATAACACCTTCATCTATCTCCATTTCGTAATAAAAGGAACCGACAATTATCTCTGAATATGGCCTGAATAAATCACGTTTAGATTTAATCATGATTGATTCTGGGACTTCTTATGCCATTCTCTCTCTCTCTCTCTCTCTCTCTCTCTCTCTCTCTCTCTCTCTCTCTCACGAACTGCAGTAATGGTTGGGATTCCATCTAGACTAATTAAAAAAAAGTTCAGAAAGATTTATGAGAATGCATCCGAGATAAATATATATACAAGTAATATGATTAAGATCCAGTAAAAGAGAACTAGCTAAATAGTTATGAGAGATTGAGAGAGAGAAGAGAGAGAGAGAGAGAGAGAGAGAGAGAGAGAGAGAGAGAGAGATCAGAATGGTAACAGTTCAAAATTTTGGCTAAAACAGGGCAACTGGATAAAAACTACTTGTAACATCGGATTCTTCTTTTGCCATACAGAGTCAAGGAAAACCAAAAATAAGCACCAAAAAACATCGGGACAAACTATAGTCTATTTGTCTATCGAGATTAATAGTCTGTAATTCAATCAAAGTCGAACATATCTGGATTTATTCCGGATTTATTTCTGCCAGGATACCGGCAAGTTTTCCTTCCGCCTGTCAGTCACGAAAAAAGGTCTTGCAGATGAAAATCAAATGTGCCAGCGAACTCGGTTTCATTTGCGCAACATTACATCCACATTTGAACTGCCGGATTATCTGGATTATCTAATGTAAAAAAAAGGTGTGTTATATCATTCGCTGGAAATTTCCATAAAGCTTAAAACGAGAATCCAGGTCGATTGCCAGTCAGGATGAACTCGTGTTAAAACGAGTGTGTTATAGTGGCGATAAATAAAAATGAACAACAAGTAAAAAATACTGTATAAAAAATACTGTACAAAACCCTCAGCTATTACCGGCAGCTCTGCAGTTGCTCACGAGATGCGGTACAGTGAGGGTGCTACCCATGGCTCCGGAAGGCTCTGCCAAATGCACAATCCATGGCCAATTTTAACTTTAAATAAAATAAAAACTAACGAGAATAGAGGGTTGTAATTTAGTATGTTAGATGATTGGAATGTGGATGATCAAAATACCAATTTGCAGCCCTCTAGCCTCAGTAATTTTCTAGCTCATTTACAGAAAACAACTTTCTAATATAAACATATAATACTAACGCCCAAAGAGAAATATTAGCGAATGTTTTTATGCTCGATGAAATTAAAATCACAACTCAGATTATCCAGTAAATTCCTACAAATCTAGCAATGGGGATGTTATTTTAAATAAATAATATGTGTGTTTTAAAAATATGACATCTGGAAAGTACATTCTATTTCAGGTATTTTCAGCTTTATCAGATTTCTTGTGAAAATACACGAAGAGCATCCTCTCTTTCTCTCTCTCTCTCTCTCTCTCTCTCTCCCTCTCTCTCTCTCTCTCTCTCTCTCTCTCTCTCTCTCTCTCTCTCGTGTGAAAGTGCAATTTTCAAAGAGCTCTCTCTCTCTCTCTCTCTCTCTCTCTCTCTCTCTCTCTCTCTCTCTCTCTCTCTCCTCATCGACTAGAATTTGACCTCAGATGCTAGCTGTCTTTTACTTGGCCTGAAGTTCTATATTGTTTCGATATTATAGTTTAACTTAATGAAATTATTTCAGAAAATAAAACTCTCAGGATGTACTTACTTATAAAGTTGGTCCGCTCGTATGGTGGTTAGTATCAAGTCAATGCTTCTGCGTGCTTGTTCCACGTGAATGGGTTTCATCTACTGAAATAATAATAATAATAATAATAACAATAATAATAATAATAATAATAATAATAATAATATAATAATAATAATAATAATAATAATAATTATTGTCGTTGTGGTGATCAGTTGCTGGATGTTGACCTCCAAGTACCTGACCGTCTTCCCCTTCAATTGGGTTGAATACCTGGTTGCCGGACGAAGCTCCTCTGTTGCCAGAGGTTCCATTTACGTCGTTTGTCGTTTAATCCTTCATTTCTTTCCATCATTGCTGAGTTTTGCTATTTAACCCATAGCACCTACCCCATCATGGGATAGGTACTCATTTACAGCTGAGTAGACTGAGGAAATTATGGTAAAGATCCTTTCCCAAGGAATCAACCCCGAGGAGAGCGGTCACCCATCCAACAACTGACCAGAGCCAATGTTGCTTAACTTGACTTAAGTCTATTGACGACCTACCCAGTATCAAGATCTGAAAATAGAAATAAGAAGGATATGGGATATGCCAGTGGAAATCGTACCCATAATCATAGGAGCACTAGGCACGATCCCAAGATCCCTGAAAAGGAATCTAGAAAAACTAGAGGCTGAAGTAGCTCCAGGACTCATGCAGAAGAGTGTGATCCTAGAAACGGCACACATAGTAAGAAGAGTGATGGACTCCCTAAGGAGGCCAGGATGCAACCCGGACCCCACACTATAAATACCACCCAGTCGAATTGGAGGACTGTGATAGAGCAAAAAAAAAAAAAAAAAAAAAAATAATAATAATAATAATAATATGGACGAACTAGGTGATAAATTACTTCCAAGGGTAACGAACGTTTTCCAAATGCTTCACATTTATAACGTATGGGGGTCAAAACTAATTGATTTGACTTATCTGTAATGGCATGTCGTTTGTTGATAATGAAAAGCACAAACAAGTTACTGAGGGTCGTTCACATCTAATACCTGTAACAGATATTTATTAATACTTATGTAATAATTATTATTCATCTTATGTACCAGTGTCTTTCAAAACAAAATTTACTCTCGTAAACAGCTACCTTTCTTAGTAGATTTTTTTTTTATTATTCTTCGCGTAAACATATTTTGTTTCCGAGTCGGTAGGTATCGGAAAACTAATCATCTTACCAGGTACCCTTTTAATGGAACTGGACTGCAATAGCGCCACCTCCAAAACATGGGAGAGACTCTCTCTCTCTCTCTCTCTCTCTCTCTCTCTCTCTCTCTCTCTCTCTCTCTCTCTCTCCTCCAACCCTTTTCTTCCAGACCCCATTTCCCCTCACCTGGGAAATCTCTCTTGTGATTAGCTACCTCCCTGATAGGAAGTTTATTATCAGAGGGTCTCCAGGGAGCTGTGACGAGATAAGCTACGTTTTTTTTCTGGAAATGTGTGACCCAACTAATGCTGAGATGGTATTAATGAACTCAGGCAAAACTAGATAAACGAGTTAAATCTGAGATACTAAAAAAACTGAATTTTTACTACATCAGGTTTGGTTAAGAAGAAGCCATGTTTCGTAAAACATTAGACTTTTTTTTTCTTCACTAATAAACTATATGGTTTTATCTACGTTTTAAATTAACTTGAATTATTCGTGTATTCTTCCCTAAAGGATACTCCTCATGTAATAAATGTCCTAAAATGATGTAGATATAGGTTTTATTACCAACGACCAAAGTTAGCAATCTATTTACAACCTCTTGTCTAGATATATCACAGGTTCCTTCGTTTATATTTCAGTCTCCAAAAGTACAGATTTTTTTTTTTTTTTCATTTCTTCAGTAGCCTTTCTAATGCTTGAATAAACTTACTAGAAACTTTTGGGGAATTACCCTCAAGATTAGTATAATAGTAAGAATCATTAACAATTAACAATCTCCTGTCCAGTTGTATCTCAGGTTCCTTTTGTTTCAATTTCAGTCTTCAAAGGCACAGAATTTTTTCTTTTCTTCATCGCCTTCCTGATACATGAAACTTAGTAACAGTATTAATAATTGTGTGTTAATAACTTCTTGTCCAGTTGTAACTCAGGTTCCTTTGTTTAGATTTCAGTCTTCAAAAACACAAATTCATTTTTTTTTCTATTTCTTCATATGACTTTCTGATAATTAAAAAACTTACATGAAACTTCTGGGGATCTTCCTCAAGAGTGATAATAGTGAGAAACGGGATTAAAAGCAGTATTGTTACTAACATTAGCAACACCTACTGATGCCTGAAAGGGTTCGTGAAGTAACTCACCTATTACAGATAAGAAGTTCCTTTAGATACTGTTGGCTTATCCTGCCCCATAATATGGTTCATATCCATAAGCTACAAAAAGACTACAAGACTCTCCACTAGAAATAGCTGCTGTCTTGTTCCGAAGTTATTGGTTCAATGTGGCCTTTGCTTATCTTGTATCTTCTCAGTTTTCAAGTAACCACTTCCGCTGATAGCTTTCCATCTATTGATGTTTTAGTCTTTTTTTTTATTCCCCCTCTCTGAAGCTTCAGTAGTTATTTACTATAAATAAAGCACCTCTGAAACAACCATAATTGCTAATGGAACAGGCAGTCGAGAGTGTCCTTATCAAAGACTACAGAAGGCCGTTTCTAACTCGTCAACTTGTAATAAGTAAAAAATGCACCGAAGTATTTTCGGTGCAATCGCGTTTTCTATACAGCGTATAATCCTGTATGATCCTCGACCCATTATACTCTCAGGCACGGCACGGTGGTGGCCTGTCGAATACCGTTGCTAGAGCGCACGATCATGGTTAACTTTATGCTCAAATGAAATTAAATCTACTGAGGCTAGAGGGCTGCAATCTGGTACGTTTGATGATTGGAAGGTGGATGATCAACATACCAACTTGCAGCATTCAAACTTTGGCAGTTTTTAAGATCTGAGGGCGAACAGAAAACGTTCTGACGGACAGACAAAAGTACTAGTTTTCTTTTGCCGAAAACTAAGTAGAGTGAGAAAAATAGAGAAATTTTAACGTCAATTAAACTTGCTGATGCTGCCATAACTTTCAGTTTAAAAAATATTAGATCTCACTATGAAATCCTAACTCCTCAAGTAATTAGTCGAGGTAACATGTATCTCATATTCGAATTGCTGACAAAAAAAGGGGAAATTGAATTAAGAAATATAATTCTTTTATCATTACTTTATTGCTGGTCTTTCCCGGAGTGCAAAAAACAAATAAAAGGATCTGGAAAAAAATAAATATAATTTTCAGATCGCTGACCAAAAATGAAAAATAGAATGATATTATTTCTTTATTTCTTTGTTTACAGCCTTTCCAAGAAACAAAACAAAAAAAAATGCAAAAACTTGAATCTAAAAATTCTAATTTTCAGATTTCTGACTAAAAATATAGTAGAAAATATTGCTATTTGATCATTCCTCAGTTTATAACCTTTCCAAGGAATGAGAAAGAAGAGAAGCCAAATAGGATCTAACAACTGTAGCAGAACCTCCCCTCAGCCACAATCCTTTCTGGGAAATCCAGCGCACTTTAATCCTCGGGGGAAGGTAGGAACCCTTTCACAAGAGGCCTTCGTCAGACCCCGCTGGAACCAAATTAAATTCCCTTTCCAGAGAACACTTGTAACCGAGTTTGACAACCGGTTCTTCAAAGGCGTGAAACTGGCTAATTGGCAAAGATATTTATAAATGGATGGCTCGGATTAAATCTCTACAACTGGCACATTCGTTTAAATCCTAATTTTATTTTATTATTATTATTATTTTTTTTTTTTTTACGGTGGGATAAAAAGTAATGGTTCCTCTGTGAGCGAGTTATTGCGTTTGATGTAATTAGCGTGATATATGAACGTTCCAGCTAGGCTTTACGTTGAGCCTTGTTGCTGAATGTTATCACACAGTGAGAGAGAGAGAGAGAGAGAGAGAGAGAGAGACAGAGAGAGAGAGGAGTCCACTGTTGAGAGAACTTGCCTGGTAAATTATTCAATGGCTGTCTTAAATATCCTTATTTGGTTGGAATATTTAAAAGATATCATAATCTCAGATGATCTCAGATTTGTCTGAAGTTATCTGCCAAGTAGTCTCAGTGTCTGATAAAGTCTCTGTAGGAGAAAAGGCCGAAGGAGGTATTTTTTGCATCAATGTTTGCTCATCAAATCTTAAAACTTATCAACGTAAGCTTGGAATATAGAATCAGACGGTTTTTTCATCTCGAGGTTAGATATCGGTGAAGTTGCCGTGGAATCGTTCGCGCTTGATTTCATTTTCATTGAACATTTTCTGGTTTTAATGGAAACGTCTGTAATACTTTGCGGGATTTGTCGCATCACGCGCAGTCATACCAGGCTAAAAACCTCTCGACAAAACTCATCGATTATAAAAAAAAAAAAGATTTCAGGAGAAGAAACAATTATTAGAAACTGAAAAAAACAGTCATCTAAAGTAAAAGTGGAGGTTTTATATATGAAATACCCTTAGAAAAATAAGGGTAAAATCTTCTTACATGCATTCAGAGTTTTTTTTTCTTTTTTTTTAGCTCCGATAGGTCGTCTCATTCAGACAGATAAACGAAATAAAGTAAGTTCTTAGGTTAGTCGCGAATGTGTTTTTCTCTAAGTTTTCTAAATGGAAAAAATTCAAGTTTTTAAGGCCTTCAATTGATATTTTAGAACTACTTACATATTTTTTTCCGCTTCTAGTTAACAGGATTTACCGAACTAAGAACCTGAAACATTAAAGCAGAAATTGCTTTCAGTAAAAGTAAAAATTCCCGGTCAGGAGAAAAATGGAACAGAAATAAAAAAATTAATCTTTAAGAGAAATCTGTCTCTGTTAAGATGTTTACAAAGAAAAGCGGTCATTCTCACAAAGCTAATCGACGTATGAAAGAACATAAACTAAAATATGAGATTACTGATTCTAAAAGCTCGACGATTTCAAGGCAGCAGCGCGAAGCTAGGCTAGAACTAGTCTAGCGGGATCAATACTCTCAAAAAAGAGAAAAACTAAACATAAACTCATATACGAACCTCAATGTTTACCTTCTTATCGTCTTATCTCTTCCATGAATGCGCCTCATCATAGTCTGGGTCAGCGGAGGGCTAACAAATAGTAGGTTTCTTTTATAGGATAATCATTTTCAGCTGAGACCAAAAAATAACCCCATTTACAGGATTTTCATTCCTTATTGTTTCTAAGCACGTTAGATCTTAAGCTGCTTACGTCATTGCATTAGAACCTGATTGAATATTAGATTATAATTCCGCAGACTTTTTGTGTCTATAAACAACATCACGTGATACATATTTTTGAACAGATTTGTTTGGGGTTTAAATAAATGTATTAATTTAGAAATGCAGTTAACGGATAACAATCTACGTCCAAATTCCGTATATACTAATAAATTACAAAAACAATACTAAACTAGGTAACATTAACGTATTGCGTCGATTCCTTCGGCCGTGTATAAAATCCTGTTCATTATTATTATTATTATTATTATTATTATTATTATTATTATTATTATTATTATTATTATTATTATTATTATTATTATTATTATTATTGGAAGAAGACCCTCTTTCAAACACGTTTTACTGAAAGATATTGCCGCATTAGCTGCATTTAACTTGTAAATAGTCTTTTCTATTCTAATAGAAAAGACGGTTTACAAGTTAAATGCAGCTGATACAGCAACATCTTTCAATAAAACATATTATTATATTATTATTATTATTATTATTATTATTATTATTATTATTATTATTATTATTATTATTATATAGAAAATGAACACTATCCGTATGGAACAAGCTACAAGGGTCACTTCACTGTCTTGAAATTCAAGTTTCCAAAGAATATGGTGTTCATTAACACAAGAAGCAGAAGGTGAACAAAATCACATATTAAATCTTAGAATAAGAGATAGAGAACCTATAAACTCGACAGTGCTTGAAATCTAGGTAACTGTGCACTAATTTCAGGTCAACTTGGAGGAGCAGCTGACTTCCCGATGATCTTTTATTTTTTATACATACACATGTAGGTAAAACCACGCAAACAAACATACATACAGAGAGAGAGAGAGAGAGAGAGAGAGAGAGAGAGAGAGAGAGAGAGAGAGGATAGTTGACACTTCTTAAGACAACGCATTCACTTATTCACTTTAAGATCATATATTTTCAGAAGTCTACCATAAATTATTTTTGTTGAATTTTGTCATTAAATTCAACCTGGTTTTTTTCTTCACTGACGTAGGCTATCATCATCTTACCAAATTAGAGGGGTAATCTATCTGTGTTAACGCTATTATCTGTCTAAGGAGACTGACAAAGTGATTGATGAAACTCGCCAAGAATAAGACGAAATGTTGTGCAATCATTTTGCTATGAGAATAAAAGAAATAGCGTATTAAAGAAGCAGGAAATTAGTGTTATTGGATGAAGCTGTTTGCTAAAAGTAAAGGTCTTCATCAGATCTTATGATAAAATACTTAAAAGATTAAGAATCAACCTGATAATCTCAGAATACATCGGTGGGTGAGCCTAAATAATCATTTCAAATAGACGTGATTTTTGCAGGAACTTATTTACTATATTTTACCGTTTCATCGTAAAGGTAGAGACCCAGATAGGTCTTGGAGGGAGGGCGATGGTGATGCCTTCATTGAAACTCATGTGGTGAACTGTAGGCATTACTAAAGCGTATTTCTAGCGTGGTTTCGTCCCCTGGCTGCATTACATTGCAGTCTCCCCATTCCCTCCCTCCCGTAGGGAAGGGGGTGTGGTGGGAGGGGGGGCGGGGGGCAATAACCTCAAAAAACACAGTTTCCCAGGTCCTGACAGCAAGTGGATGAAATGGTCACCTCACGCGGTTCGATGCAAGCGTTTCTTAAGTGCGTCTACAGCTCCCCATCGGTTCATAGCTGCATTCACTTTTTAGCATCTTACTTTACCTCCGTTCCCCCTTCCTTTCGTGCGTCTTGCCCTCCAGCCTCTTTAACTGTTACTTCTTTGTTGAGCTGAATATAGAATTTAGGCCAAAGGCCAAGCACTGGGACCTATGAGGTCATTCAGCGGTGATATGGAAATTGACAGTAAAAGGATTGATGAAAGGTGTACCAGGAGGAAAACCTCAAAGCAGTTGCACTATGAATCAAGTGTTAGGAGAGGGTGGAAAGTAAGATGAAGAAAAAGAATATGAAAGGAGGTGCAGTAAAAGGGACAAAAGTGGCTGCAGCTAGGGGCCGAGGGCACGTTGCAAAGAATCTTAAGTAATGCCTTCAGTGCACCATATAGGGTCCACTGACGGAATTACCCCTTTACGGAGGTTAGTTCTTTGTGTAAAATTGCGATGTACTCTCCTGGTTGCACCTCGAGAGCCTTGCACTGCATCTTCTGTGTTCCCTGGATCTTTCTCACTTCCCCTTTTTACTGTCTTTATCACTGAATGGCCAAAAGTACCCGAGTGCACTTCTAGGTGCACGCAATTCGTCTCCTTTATTTTCTGATTCTTTGTTGCCTAACCACTCCAACTTCCTGTTTGAACCAAACGCCCCAGCGCTTGACTTCTAACAGCCTAAATGTCAAAACTCAAATCAACATCTATACAGCTACCGTCAGGTACCGGCTTCCAGTCTTCCATATGCGACGGGAACGAAATATCTCCGATGTAATTACATGGGCTGACATTGTCTTTCCGGTAGACGAGATGGCTCTTTCAACTTTTCTCTCTCTCTCTCTCTCTCTCTCTCTCTCTCTCTCTCTCTCTCTCTCTCTCTCTCTCTCTCTCTCTCCCCAAGGGTTTTCATAGGTCGTTATCTAGGACCCATATATCTTGGGGGTCATTATCTTTATGATAATTACAGTCTTTTGTCTATGTTTTTACAATAATCCCCAACGGGGTTGAACTAAATACGCTGTAAAGATGGATATATACCGGATTAAAACCATGGGGCTCTCAGCCAAGTTTGGGAAGGGCTTTGGGCTAGCGACCTCATCCAAAAACGTTGGAAATTGTCAGAGCGAGGCATACTGAAGCCACCCTCTCAGGAGAATCATATACAGGGAAAGACTGATTGACAGATAGGAAAGTTCCCTCCTAGAATCGAATTGTATCATTTTCAATAAAGATTGAACTTGTGTGTTTAATGGAACTAATGCATGGAATTCAAACTCCAGGTGTGAGGCGTCAAAGAAATAGAAAAGTCATTTCCATTGGATATTTGGATATTCGTAAAAATCAACTAGGTTTGGCCTTGTGGATTTTTTTTCGTAAGAAATTCGGCGTTTGCAAAATTTGTAGAGAGGTACAAATATTCCAGAATATTATAGAGTATTGTGCCATTACATGGTCTGGATTTTTCAAAAAGACAACATTAATGCAAAGATTTTTTTGTTGTTGAAACGAACCAACCGAGCGACGAACACTTAAGTGATGGCAGTTGTCGAAAGGGGAACATATTGTAAGAATCTAAATCTTTCCCAGAAGAGATATTATTAAGACGTAAGGATTCTTTCGTTTCTGCCAAGGGCTTTCTACAGAAACGAACTTCATATTATTGAATTTAAGCTTTGGGAAACTTGCGTCTTAAAAGAAATGCAGGAATTAAACACAGAATAACCTATACTCATTTATTACATTTCAAGGCATCAAACTAGGTACAAGTTTGACACATTCTGCGCTTTTCCGTTTAATCTCCGAGTCTCTTTCTTATTCAAGGATTAAGTAAACAAACTATCATCAATTTTAAATAAACACCAACAGTAGCATGAGCCATAAAAAGGGAGAGAAACCCCACAGGTATGTAACTGTACAAAAATATATTGAAAAAATAAAGCTATATAAAAACTATCAAGAATCTGTACGGTTCAGCTTTCAAGTCCACAGTTATACAACTATGGATTTTTTTCTCAAAAAAAAAAAAAAAAAAAAAAAAAAAACTATCTTCAGCACCTTTATCCGCGCCTATCTAAATCATTCATTCATACTTTGTGAGATTAGTTGTATTATAGTTTCATTTATAAAACGCAGGTTCCATTATATAATAATAAGTATCGTATTTTTTCTAAGGAGTAAAATAATTAAATAATTGGAAAAGTTAGTGACAAATACTTCCCAAACTCCCTTGGGGGTTTGTGGGGCGGGGTGGGGGTCAGGGTCTTCAATGCACCTAAAGCGGTGCACTGTAGGTATTACTAAAGGTTCTTTGCAGCGCCCCTTCGGCCCCTAACCGCAAGCCCTTTTATTCTTTTAATGTACCTCCGTTTATATTCTCGTTCTTTCATCTTACTTTCCCATTCTCGTTACAATTACTTTATAGAGAAACTGAGGTTTTCCTCCTGTTACATTTTGAAGCCTTTTTTTTCGTCTCAATTTCCCTTTCAGCGCTAAATGACCTCATAAGTACTAACGCTTGGCCTTTGGCCTAAGTTTAATGTTTCATTTCCTCCATTATATTTCCCAACCTAAAACAAATGATTTCATACTTCCGTCAACATGATATATTTTATGATAAAGGATCCATCCACTATTGTTTTGATGACGTTATGATCCACCATCCTATATGACGTGGCGTTATCATCACACATTTTGGGATGCCATTCTTATCTTCATGAACGCAATATCATCGCCCAAATGATCGTTGCTTTGGATCTTGTATATTTAAAAAAAAAATATATTTGAAATGAATGATCTTATTCTTCACTTTTCTTCCATTTCCAAAACATTAATTCGGCCTCACGTTGCGTGGGATTTTCACAAAATCCTTTTAAAGAAATAGCAGATACAGTTAGCTTTGCCTAGATCGTAATCCATGAAATATATCATATAATTTTCTAACGAAAATACGAAAAAAGAAGCTAAAATTGAGATATTTTGCTTATATTGGAAAGCCATTAGTTAATGAAATAAGTTTCGTATTAGGAATTGTGTTTGCTCATATGAACAAATAGAATCCTCCGTTGCAAAACTTTATCTGTCATTAATGACCAGAGCTTTGCAAAGTTCACCAAATAACACTACTTCCTTCTAGTAATTAATACACACACACACATATATATATATATATATATATATATATATAATATATATATATATATATTTATATTCATATAATGAGTGTATATATATATATATATATATATATATATATATATATATATATATATATATATATATATATATATATATATATATATGTACGTGTGTGTGAGTGTGCATACACAGAATGCGCATATGTCTTTAACATCAAAAGCACCTTCACAAACTTATGCATTCACAAACTAAGAAATATTTCTCGTCCCGAAAATGTCTATAGGAAATATTTTTTTAAAGAAAAAATTGCAAATACAATGCAAAGGCGACCGTGCCTTTACCCATTTCATTAACGTCAAAGCTGATTGCCAGTAACCAGCAGATCTTCTGGTGTCATCTATTTCCTCTTAACTCCCTTCCTTTATCAAGTAACGAGTTCATTATCATTAGGAGGAACGATGTCAATATTATTGCTTGGCCTTGCTTCTTTATCAAATTGATTTCAGCTCGGTTAGACAACGCTGAACATCAGGGGAATCGATCTCTTTTTTTTTTCGGAATGAGCCACAGTCTCTTAAAATATGGCTGTCCTTGGAATGTCAACTGGGCGTTATCATGAAACGGAAAACACCCACAATATTTTTTTTAATCATTATTTATTGCGATGCGCTTTCTCAAAGCATTCCGGCATTCCAGCCCAGACCTCCAAATGGCGTGACGAATAATTTATTCACTCTCTGGCGAGAATTTATGGCTGGTCTGGAAGTTTGAAATCATAATGGAGGGCTTTCCTAGACTGTGACCCCGAAGAGTTTTCGGAGGTCGTTATCTAGGACTATGATATTTCTTGAGGGGGCGGGGGTCATTAAGTTTATAATTGCGCATATTGTACATATTTATTGTACATAATTCACATGTACATATTTATTGTGCATGTACATATTGTACATTTTCATTGAACATGTTGTACATATTTATTTGCATATTTATTGTACATTTTTATTGAAGATATTATACATACTTATTTACATATTTATTGTACATGTACATATTGTACAAATTTATTGTACATATTTATTGCACATGTACATATTTTACAAATTTATTGTACATATACAATTTTATTATACATATTGTACATATGTATTGTACATATTTATTGCACATATTTTGCATATATATAGCACATATTGTATAAATTTTTTGTACGTATTGTCTATATTTACTATACATATTAAACATATTTACTTATCGTTTTCATTCCCAAACGGGCTTGTACTAAACGCGTCGCAAAGGTGGATAGTGCTATAAAATATTTTTGGTGGATACATACAAGGTTAAAAACTTTGGGGGCTACTACCTAATAAAGATCCTATTATGACTCACACGTGAATCCAAGGAAGACGAATCGTGTCTGTACATTGAGGTATTAAAGATAAGTCAGTTTTATTTATTCAGTTGCGGAAGTATCTTGACTGTCGTCTGCTTGACTTAGTCATTTGCAAACTTTTGATAGTTAGGACCTCAGGCTAAGAAAAATGGCTTGGCTAATGCAAGGAATGCAAACGATAGGTAAATATGTAAAATATGTTTAATGCGTACAATAAATATGGACAGTATGCACAAAAACTTCTGCAATATGTACTATAAATATTCAAAGTATGTGCAATAAATACGTACAATATGTACAAAAATGTATACATGTACTATAAATATGTAAAATCCGTACAGTAAATATGCACAACAAATATGAAAAATGTGTACATGTACAATGAATATGCACAATATGTACAATAAATGTGTACAATATATACATGCACAATAATTATGTACAACAAATTTGTACCATATATGAATACTATTTACAATAAATATGGACAATATATATGTATAATATGGAATGTACAATATGTACAATAAATATGTACATTATGAACAATTCTCATAACTGATAAGAGAGATTTCAACCATCACAGAACACTCCACACTCTTGGAACAGCTATAGTAGATTCACATCAACCGTGCATTTGATGTCTAGGCCAGTTCTTACGACGCTCCTGGTTGGCTGTTGATAAGCCAATCACGGGGCTGGAAACTTTCAGTCTCTCTCGAGAGTTCACATGGGTAGGATCTATGTTCCACCTCTCCTGAGGGATACGTCTTTCAGGAGAGTTGAAACAGACATCCTGCCTATGAGAACTCCCGAGAGAGACTGAGAGTTTCCAGCCCTGTGACTGGCTTATCAAAAGCCAATCAGGAGCATCGTAAGGGACTGGCCTAGACATCAAATGCACCGTTGATGTGAATCTACTATAGCTAACGTTTCATTTCCCAGTTAGCAAGACTTAACTAACAACTTTCCAACTTAGAACCCAAGTTATCCTTTAATTATGACGATTACGAAACCCTTCGCCGCCATTATTATCAGCACAAGCACACGCACAATGACAACGACACAAAGCTGGCGCAACAATGCAGCTTTATAAGTAGCGTGACGTCACGACGCCGTCCTGGCCATTATGTAGATTGACAATGCTCTGGTTGGCTACGCACTGGTTGGCTACGCGGTGCTGCCTACGGCTGTCAGTTTCAGGGCTGGGACATATAATTGACAAAAGGGATCGGTAGCTTGAAGTAGGGGTTGGTGTTGGGGGGTAGGGGAAGGGGGAGGGAGTATTCTTCCATGTTTAACAACTACTTTATGGTACGTTATGCAATTGGCGAGAATGTAAGGCTGAATTATCTGTGTTTTATTCTATTCTACGGGTGTAGGACCGATGAAATTAAATGAACACAGATTTTAGCAAGCTAATTTATAACTAGCACTTGGGAAGAAAATTGTCATATTTGTTTTCGCCTTAAATTCAAATTTCAATAAGTTAATATATGAAGAAGAAATGGGAACGCTATTGTGGTATGTTTTACGTTAATAATTAATGTCAAGATGAATGCTAATTAAAAAAAAAAAAAGCGTTGAGTGTTGCGTCAAAGACGTGAATGATTTAGACATTACATGAACTATCTTTAAAGAATGAATAAACCCATAGAGCTTCATAAGACAAAAATTGGCGCTGAAAAATGTTAATTAATAAAAAAACAAAACAAAAAAAAACAAGAAAGCATGCGTCGAGGTTTCTTCGGCGAAATCGAGTTTTCTCTACAATGTATAAAGCTGTATAAAACTATTAACTATCCAGCAGCTCCCCAGTCACTCGTCAGATATGGTAGAGTGAGGGTGCGTCCCATGGCTCCATAAAGCGCTGCCATATGCACGATCCGTGGCTAACCTAACTTTAACCTTAAATAAAATAAAAACTGAGGCTAGAGGGTTAAAATTTGGTATGTTTTGATGATTGGAGAGTGGATGATCAACATACCAGTTTACAGCCCTCTAGCCTCAGTAGTTTTTCAGATCTAAGGGCGGATAGAATACAGTGCAGATGGAGGGACAGACAAGGTTGGCACAATAGTTTTCTTTAAAAAAACAAAAAAAAAACAAAAAAACATTATAACGCATTGGAGACAAGAACGATACAAGGAAATTCATTATTTTCTGTGGGTCTGTACTCTGTCATATTCTATACTGTATCCTATAACATGTGTACAAATAAGATCCTTAACGCTAAGCTTCTCATCTCCAACCAGTTCTGCGAACCTTAAAACACTTGGCAGGCATCCAAATGCGTTCGACGCTCATCCTCATTTTATAGACTAGCAAACATTGAAAATCAATTATCGCCCCCCCCCCCCCGAAAATAATGGACTGGGCTGCTCCTGTCTGATGAATAGTATATGAGGCAATTTCATTTGAGGGTCTTGGGCATTTCCTCGGTGTTTACCAAAGCTCTTCTTCCAACGAATTGTCAAGACAGCAAGCAGCGTGACTTGTTCAATATCAAGGGCTGGAACACTTGAACAGGAAGCTCAAGTGTAGTTTATTGCCTTGTGCATTGAAGGAAGGAGTTATTGGAAGGAATTCTTCATACTTACAATGGCCACAAGAGGGAGGAATCTGCTCCAATATATACTATTTCTCTTACAAGTCGTCGGCTTCTTTCCATACTCTTTGAGGAAAAGAGACGCGCTCCCAGACGCTCCCGTTTTCTCCGTCAACCTTCTTCTTTGGTCTATATTCCTAAATCTATTCATCAGCCCAGTGCCCTACTATTACTACCTCGTTCTTTCGAGCATGGACAGCAACAGCATTGGGAATATGGCCATCAAAATCTTTTCCGTTTTCATATCTACTTCCGTGGTGCTGATGCCCTGGTACCTCCTGGTGCGGAGCCGCATTCTGTCTCATGTCCTGAGGTCCTATCGACCCCTTTTCCAAGAGGAGCGGCTACGGGAACTGAGAGGTCTCCTGTGTTCACTCTTCTTGCTCTTTCTTAGCAATATACCAGTTCCGCTCATTCTAGTCATATTTGGGATGAAACACCCAGAGACGTTCGATGTTCTGTCCGTACTCGTTGGCACCACCGGGTGCTACATAGCAGCCATTCGCTGCCTGCTGTTCATGTTCCTATTCAGGCTGCTCTTCAAGCTGTTGTCTGAAATGCTTCTATGTTCCGTAACAGAGGCTACTCAGGATTCAGGTCATCGCAGGAAAACGACCTCAGGCGCTCTGAGTTTGTTCGTGGCTTCTTCTGGGCCATCTACTGAAACCGGTGGACCGTTGCTAGGAGAAGGAGCTCTGGGAGAGATGAATTCGGAGATGGCGCGTTACCACAAACTTGAGTCTATCATATGCCAGGTAAGCTTGGAGGGCCAGGTAGATTTCTTGGGTGGTGAAAAAAGTATTCTCTACCTTAAGTAGTCTGCCTTCTAGGTATTTTAAAGATAGGCTCCCATTCATGATCATATCCTCTGTATAGTAAGCTCATTAAAGTATTAAACTTTACTTTTAAAAAGGATCCAAAACTTTTTACATAGATTTTATGGTTAGTCTTCATTATATTGCTGCTCTTGATGATGTTACTCATAATGCCATACTTTTCAAATATCGAATAATTAGCAATGGTTCATTTATTATTATCATGGCAATTTTCATTAATAAAGTGTAGAAAACAGTTCCTGAGAGGTTCTATAATAGCCACAGAAACTCAACCTCTGGTGTTCCACAAGGCAATGTTCTCATGCCAATTCTATTGGTATTCTATGTACAGGGTATGTGGGGTGGACTAGAGTGCAAGATGGTTGCTTTTACAGCTACATCACCATTAATTTGACCGATCTAATTGCTTGATTTTGGAATTATGCTTGCAGATTCTCTTAAAAGAGATTTAGCTAAAATTAGTGCACTGAACAAATTTAAGGGTGTGAAGTTGAACATTAACAAAGCTAGTAGTACTACTGCTAGGAGCATTGCATGTAAACCATTGACAAAGTTTTTTTTATTATATTTTAGATAGAGTTTGGATAATAGGGTTGTTTTAAATGAGTAAAGGTCTAATATAAGTGCTTAATTGATTACTCCAACAAAATCAAGAGTCATATAGAATCTTGCGTTGGGCTGCAGTTACCAAATCATTTAGAGTTAGCTGACCTTCTTACTATAGAATCTCGCATTACCCAGGCGTCACCAAATCTGTAATTTAGAGTCAACTCACCCTCCAGCTGCTATGAAATGTTCCATATCGACAGACAGAAGAGTGCAAGGACGAACTCGTGCGCTATTTCTTCGAAGTGATCACCGGGACAGTCATGATTTCGAACGTGTCTTTGGTTGCTTGTGGTTACGCCGTTTTCAACGGGTTCTGGGTTGACAGAAACGTCATCTTCTTGTTCCTGGCCAGCATCCTCATCCTTTGCTACATTTTCAGCACGGGAGACGGATACTCCAAAACAGTTAAGAACGCTCTCCTTAAGAGTTGGTGTGCATATCCAAGTATGCTGATTCATTGAAAGAAAATGGATACATTCATACAAAGTAGTGAATTCAAAAGCAAATCATGTTTGATTATGTTATTCATGTCGAGTAAAATGAATAACAAACATTGTAGGACTCATTCAGACGAGTAAGGAACAAGAATCATTATACAAATTCATGTATACTATAGTAGATGCCTGCCCATCAACCGTGCATTTGATGTCTAGACCAGTCCCTTACGACGCTCCTGATTGGTTGTTGATAAGCCAATCACGGGGATGGAAACGTTCAGCCTCTCGAGAGAGTTCACACGGGTAGGATCTATGTTTCACCTCTCCTGAGGGATACATTTGGAAGACGTATACCTCAGAAGAGGTGGAACATACATCCTGCCTATATGAACTCTCGAAAGAGACTGAGAGTTTCCAGCCCCGTGATTGGCTTATCAGCAGCCAATCGAGCATCGTAAGGGACTGGCCTAGACATCAAATGTACGGCTGATGTGAATCTACTATAGGTCAGTTATATAGAATATGGTGATTTGATTCATGTATACTGGGTGACTGAAATTTAAAAAAAGTGTTACTGAGAGAAATTCGAGTCCCAAATAAATTCGAGTCCCAAATAAATTCAATGAGATATAAAATAAAGGTATAACTTAAAACTGTGAAGCTTTCACTAGTGTAGTAGTTAATAAAAAAGTAAAGCTCTATTCAGCGTTAAGATAATAGTTCAGCTCAATTAAACAAATAAAAAAAAAATAGCAAGTATATACGTAATAGTTAGTTATTCATATTACAAGCCACAGACTTGAATTGATGACACTAGTTGCATTTTCAGATTGTAAAGGCAGTTCGAATCCTCAAACTTCGGAGCAGCAACACACGTAACAGAGACTGCAAAGAACAGGTATTTTGAATCTCTATACTTAAAACAGAAACAGAGAATTGTGAAATATACGGACTAGTATCAGCATGACTATGATGTCTCCGCAAGACCCAATAGTCTTCCAGCTTACGGAGACACTTATTCACTTTTGTTTAACATATATATATACATATAATATATATATATATATATATATATATATATATATATATATATATATATATATATATATATATATATATATATATATATATATATATATATATATATGCATTACATTTCACGAACCAACAGATATACCGACTCCTTCAGTCACTGGAACCTATTCAGGAGTAGAGATGGTGGGCTGGTATAAGCTGAATTACTACACCCTCGTATCTGTGAGTATTACTTAGGACATTCAAGCTTGCCACATCTCTCTCCTCTCTCTCTCTCTCTCTCTTCTCTCATATATACCGTATATATATATATAATTATATATTATAATATTATATATATATATATATATATATATATATATATATATTATATATATATATATATAATTATATATATATATATATATATGATATATATATATATATATATATATATATATATATATATTATATACGTATATTATATATATACATACATACATACATATACATATATATATATATATATATATATATATATATATATATATATATATATATAGATATAATATATATATTATATATATATATATTTATAATATATATTATATACTAAAATACATATAACATTTATATTTATATATATATATATATATATATATAATCTATATATATATATATATATATATATATATATATATATTATATATATATGAATTTTTTATGATATATATCTTAACCCGATACGAAATACTTTATGAAAAATTACTAAAATTATAAAAAACCTTATAACTTTAATAATTCAGGCAGTGTATATTAATAGAAGTATAATAAGTCAGGCAATCTAATTGATAAAATTATAATAATTCATGTAATTTATATGAATAGAATTATAAGAAATCAGGTAATGTTTATCAATAGTGCTATAATAATTCAGGTAATAAATATTGATAGAACCATATATATTGATATATTTACTTACTTTAACCCTTAAACGCCGACTGGACGTATTTTTACGTCGACATTTTTTGTCTCTTGGGTGCCGACTGGACGTATTTTACGTCGACATACAAAAGTTTTTTTTTTTTTTTTTTTTTTTTTTTTTTTTTTTTTTTTTTTTTTTTTTTTTAAAAATTCGCGGAAAATACTTTTAGGCCTACTAGCCGAAAACTCTTGAATCACGCGCCTTGGGGGTGGATGCTGGGAGTTCACGGATCAGGTGTTGTTTTGTTTACAATCGTTACGCAGGCGCGCAAGCGCGAATTTCTTTCTTGCCGCACTAAAAAGTATCTGTGTCACATCTCTGAAATTATTTCGTCACTTTGACATAATTTTTGTACCATTTTAATTAGCCGTTACATAGAAGTATTATATATGTAAAATGTGCGCATTTTTATGTAGAATACAACAAAAAATACTCATGATTGTAGCTTTTATCAGTTTTAAGATATTTTCATATAAATAACGATAAGTGCCCCAAAATTTCAACCTTCGGTCAACTTTGACTCTACCGAAATGGTCGAAAAACGCAATTGTAAGCTAAAACTCTTATATTTTAGTAATATTCAATCATTTAACTTAATTTTGCAACTAATTGGAAGTCTCTAGCACAATATTTCGATTTATGGTGAATTTATGAAAAAACTTTTTCCTTACGTCCGCGCGGTAACTCTTCCGAAAATAATCATACATGCGATTGTGGTAATGTTTGCACCATTTTAAATTAGCCGTTACATAAAGTTTTATATATGAAATGTGGGCGCAATTTCATGCACAACTACAACTAAAAAACAACCCATGGTTGTAGCTTTTATCAATTTCGAAATATTTTCATATAAAAAATGATAAGTGACAAATTTTCAACTTCGGTCAATTTTTGACTCTACCGAAATGGTCGAAAAACGCAATTGTAAGCTAAAACGCCTATATTCTAGTAATATTCAAGCATTTACCTTCATTTTGCAACAAATTGGAAGTCTCTAGCACAATATTTCGATTTATGGTGATTTTATGAAAAAAATAACATTTTCTTTACTTCCGCGCGGTAACTCTTCCGAAAAAATCATACGTGCGATTGTGGTAATGTTTGCACCATTTTAAATTAGCCGTTACATAACGTTTTATATATGAAAATGTGCGCAATTTCATGTATAATACAACAATAAATAGTTGAAGGTTGTAGCTATTCTCATTTTCGAAATATTTGCATATAAATCACGATAAATAGAAAAAAACCACGTTCTGTCAAATTTGACTCTACCGAAATGTCGAAAAACGCAATTGTAAGATAAAACTCTTACAGTCTAGTAATATTCAGTCATTTATCTTCTCATCGTGAAACAAATTCGAAGTCTCCTAGCACAATATTTTAAATTTATGGTGAATTTTAAAAAAAACTTTCCCTTCCCTCCGCGCGCGGATTTCTCCGCCACAAATCTCCGAAATGCGTAAGTCCCATTCTCGGAATATTTGCTCCGTTTCATATTAGGCATTTCATAGAGTTTTATATATGAAAATGTGCGCAATTTCATGTAGAATAAAACGAAAAATATTTGAAAGTTGTAGCTTTTCTTATTTCCGAAATAATTGCATATAAAAAAATATATATATAAAAAATTCGACATTTGGTCAACTTTAGCTCGTCAGATATGGTCGAAAACTGCATTTGTAAGCTAATATTCTTACAGTATAGTAATATTCAATCATTTGTCTTCATTCTGAAACATATTGGAAGTCTCTAGGACAATATTTAGATTTATGGTGAATTTTTGAAAAAAATATTTGTGTTTTACGTAAGCGCGTTACGAATTCATGCATTATTTTGTGATAATATTTTCTCTGTGTTTGCTTTTATCGTTTTACAATGTTTTATATATCAAAATGATCGCAATTTAGTGCACATTACAACGAAAAAAAAAGTAACTTGTTACCTTCAACCGTTTTGCGCACAGCGCGATTTGAATACAATTATATATGAAATTTCGTTTTTTGCGCTATCATATATCGCATTATTTATATATGATAATTATACATTTTTTCATTTCTGATGTTGGCATACTAAACTTCAAGCAATGACAAAAAAAGGAGCCAAAAATGAACTCTTAATCTTGAAAACTAAGCGCGCTGTGATTTTTTTTTTTTTTGAAAAAAATATTTTTCCGCTTACGCGCTCACTCTCAAACCCCTCCGGCAATACGGGAGTCATTTTTTTATTTACCGCTCCGGCGTTTAAGGGTTAATTTGTCTTCCCGCCACTGGTCAGTGGCATAAGGCTGATATTGATATAACTATATATTGATATAACTATAATAATTCGGGCAATGTATATTGATAGAACTATGATAATTTAGGCAATGTGTATTGATAAACCTATAATAATCCAGACAATGTATATTAATAGAACTATCATTCATAGAGTGTATATTGTCAGAATTATAATAATTTCGGCAATGTATATTGATAGAACTATAATACTCCAGACAATGTATATTAATAGAATTATAATGTTCCAGGTAATGTAAATTGATAGAACTATATTAAAAAAAGGCATTGTATATTGATGGAATGCAAACTGATAGAACAATCATTTTTCAGGCAGTGTATGTTAACAGGACTACAATAATTCAGGCCATGTATATTGATAGAACTTTAGAAATTCTGGCAATGTACAGTATATTAACAGAACTATAACAAAATAGGCAATGTCTATTGATAGACCTATAATAAATCCAGGTAATGTATATTGATTTCAATATTCATTAGGATATTGTTAACTCTTGTGGTTTCTGATCAGAAATTTAAAAAAAAGGCCGTTTGATGAAATATATATATATATATATATATATATATATATATATATATATATATATATATATATATATATATATATATATATATATATATATATATATATATATATAATAATATAATATATATATATAATATATACATATATATATATATATATATATATATATATATATATATATATATATATATATATATATTATATATATATATATATATATATATATATATATATATATATATATATATATATATATATATATAAAAATGTTTCACGTTTATATAAGCGGTTTGCGGATGTCCTGTTGCTCAGGGATATGAGGACATTCATGATAATTGACCCTAAAATGATATCAAACAACTTTAACAAACTCATTAAGTTCATTCCCACCTATTTTTTTTTTTATTTTTATATAAAGCAATTAATAAATTGACCAGTTAATTACTTTACTTTGGTCAATGTTTCAGTGCCTGAGTTTGGTGTCGACCTACCTTGTGATACTGGTACAAATCGGAGGTCTCACTGTCGATGACCTGACCGCAAAATCGGACGATGCTCCGAACCTGGGTTCTACCACGTTGTCCGAATGACTGCATTCGTCCTCGTCTTTGGATACATCTTATTCCAATAAGAAAAAGCAAAGGATAGGAAATAAGTTGGCTATGAAATATTTCAAAAGTTAAAGTTACGTAAAAAAAATTTAGTCATCCGTAGTAAATTATACACAGTATTAATAACGAAAAATCAATGAACCCTATGATGTTTTATTTATAAATTGCAGTAGCATAAATCAAATATTCATAGAGGATAACTTGAACTGTTTGTCAGTGAAGTTGAATGTATAAACACTAGGGTGAGTCGGACAGGGCCGTTCGATATTTGTACTCATCGCTTTTTATATCTTATTCCTTTTTTTTTTTTTCATTATTTTTTTGTCGCTTCGCAAATAACGTAATGTTTTTTATACACTTTACCGTTTGTATTGTTGATTGTTTGTTCGTCTGTTTGCTAACAATTTTACGCTTCACGTGGAGTTTTGAGTCTGTACTGCTGTACTAACGTTTGACAGAATACGAGTGGATTGTGGGAGGGTCAAGTATATTTACCTTTTCGTCAAAAAGAACCTTTAAAAAGCTGAATTACTCAGACTTGTTTTGAAACCGAAGCCCACGCACCGATAATGTACATATCGATAACCCTTGTTTTTAATAACTGCTGTGTGTCACGAAACCAATCATCAGATATTGGGAGATTTAGAAATGTGACATATTGGATAATTAAATCCCTGATAATAACGGTGAGAGAAAGAAGCATTTTGCCTTGGAAGGAAAGGTCATTGAACTGGTTTTGTCATCATTAATTTATTATTGATTTAATAACAACAGATAATTAGTACTAAGGATGAAACTTTCGCTATACTAAAAGTACAATGTAGGTTCAGTTTTTAAAATCAAAAGCCAGAAAAAAAATGAAATACGTGGCTCTGATCAAAATAAAAGCGATAAAATTACTTTTCACTAGAAAGTAGACAACGAAATATATATTTCCCTGTTAATGTAATAGGGACTATATCGATAACAAATAATTAGTACCGTTCTCTCCATTAAAATTAAGATACAGGTTTTGGGTTAAAAATTAATGGAACCAGGAAAAAATGAAATTGGTGGCGCTGATCAAAAACTAAAGCCATAATATTTCTTTTCACGAGAGAGTGGACAGCGAAATATTATTTGAATATTTCCTTATTTAACAATAATTATTTGAAAATTAATTTTCCTTTAATAACAAATAATTATTTGATAAATTTTCCTTTTATTAACAAATATTAGGGAGGGATATCGATTTCAAACTCCATAGTTCTAACGATGCTAATATTTAAGCAATCAATTAATCAGTGTGTGCTGATAATGGAGCCTTTATGCAAGTCACATAATTACTGAACTTTGATCTGAAAAATTTACTGACTAATGTGTCGTGAAATAATGGCCCTATGTAAATATATTGTAATTTTGCACAGGAATCTATAGCTATGAAAAATTTGTCAATAATTTTTAAGTGAATAAAAATTCCGCTAAAATGTTTGTAGGAATAGAATAGAATGTGAAGTTTAGGCAAAAGCCTAAGCACTGGACCAATGAGGTCATTCTGAACTAAAGGGGAAATTGAGGGTGAGAAGCTTTGAAATGTGGAACGAGGAGTTACGAAGAGTTGCAAGGATTACGATATCTCAAAGACTTGTTAGTCCATCCGAGGAGACATCGTGTGCTCATTTATCTCTGGGAACAGGTTTTACTGTTCATTCATAGTGTCCTAATGATCTTGTCCAACTTTCTTTTAAACTCTTCCACACTGTTGCTGTTTACAACTTCTGGTGGCAGCTTATTGCACGTGTCGCTAATTTTGTATGTAAAGAAGTTCCCACAGTGGGATGTGTTGTATCTCTTCAGTTCTAGTTTCCATCCATTATTTCATTTCTGGCTATTGTTTAATGTAAATGAGTTACTGTCTACTTTTGTTGTGCCTTTCAGTATTTTAAATGTTTCTATTAGTTGTCCTCAAAGCAGTTGCACTTAGAAACGACTGTTAGCAGAGGGTAAAAAAGTAAGCTGGAAGAAAGCGAATATGAACCTAGGCACAGTCATTCATATAAGTTCATGGATATCTCCGGGCATAAAGCTGAATTCCATCCAACCCCTTTCTGGACGACGGGTCTGTATACAGCAGTTAGGTAGTCAAGCATTTGGCCAATTTCGCGCTCACAGACACCTGTCGTCCAGAAAGGGTTGAAATGGAAATCTCTCTCAAACACCCGGACATCCATGAACTTATATGAGTGACTGTTCAGTGAAAAGGAACGAAAGGGGATGCATCTAGAGGCCGAAGGGAACTCGCAAGGACCATCAAACAATGCCTATAGATCATCACGTGAGGTGAACAGACTGCAATACCCAACTGCCAGGTATAAATGTTTACATTTTGTTACCCTGTCTTACCTTGGTACTTTGGTCAGAATGCGAAAATTAATTTGTTTTAAAAATAACATGAAACTTTCATCACACTATAGAAAGAGCAACTGGTTACTTCCCAAGACTGAGTTGCCTATTTTTGTCAATTTTTATTTATTTTTTAACTTTGCATATTTTTCTGAAGCCTCACACGTAGACGCTGCAAGGAGATACTGCCGTATTACATAACATTTGTTATGGAATACTTTGCTGTTGTTGTTGTTGTTCTTGCAGTTATTGTTCTTGTTGGGGGATTAGGAAAGATCTATGGAAACACGTAAAAAGGTCTGAAAAAAAGGTCTTGCGTTGAGTTAAAGATACAAGAATTTTAGGATAGGATATTTATGATTTATTTATTAAAATTAAAGTGTAAAAATTAAATAATGTACATGTTAAACAGTACAGAACAATTATTTTTTTTAAAATATAGCGTAACTGTCAATTTTCATTGGTGAAACCAGGCTCTATTGGACCGTAGATTTTAGTACTTTTAAATTTATGCTAAGTTAGGAATATAATGTTTGTAGCGTGTGCGTGTAAGGGAAAGCTTACACGCGTTCCGAATAAGCTGGAGGTTGGACCACGCCTTGTTTCAAGTTTTAATATCCCCGCCAAGTGTACCTAGACAGTAGCAAGAAAGAAGTATTACACTCTTATATGAATAATGGAGTGGTTGTCGTATAATATTTCTTCGAATCTGGTCCTTATTTCCTACGAACTGCGCTCCCAGACGATAATGTGAAGTCAGAGGAAGCCTGTTATGGGGTAATATACTTCTTAGTGTTCATTTGAAAAGCGACTCTCCATCTAAAGGAGTAATGTTGTTACGGCACTTCAAAACAAGAAAAGCTGAACACATGATTATGCTTTATAAAACATATGTTCGTAGTCCACTTGAATATTGCAATATGATATGGTACCCACACTATCAAAAGGATATTGCACAAATAGAGAGTGTACAAAGGTCCTTTACAGCTAGAATAGAAGAAGTTAAGGACCTTGACTACTGGGAAAGACTACAATCCTTAAAATTATATAGTCTAGAAAGGAGAAGAAAACGCTACATGATAATTCAGGCATGGAAACAGATAGAAGGAATAGCAGAAAACACCATGGAACTAAAAATATCAGAAAGAGCAAGCAGAGGTAGATTAATAGTTCCCAAAACTATACCAGGAAAAATAAGGAAAGCACACAGGACATTAATCCACTACGCACCAGCATCGATAATGCAGCGTCTATTCAATGCGTTGCCAGCTCATCTGAGGAATATATCAGGAGTGAGCGTAGATGTGTTTAGGAATAAGCTCGACAAATATCTAAACTGCTTCCCAGACCATCCAAGATTGGAAGATGCAAAATATACCGGAAGATGTACTAGCTACTCTCTGGTAGACATTAGAGGTGCCTCACACTGAGGGACCTGGGGCAACCCGAACCAACTGTAAGGTCTGTAAGGTAAGGTAAGGTCTCTCTCTCTCTCTCTCTCTCTCCCTCTTCTCTCTCTCTCTCTCTCTCTCTCTCTCTCTCTCTCTCTCTCTCTCTCTCTCACTTATAATCCATTTTTTCCCTATGAATCACATATAAAATCTCTCTCTGTCTCTCTCTCTGTCTCTCTCTCTCTCTCGCTCTCTTAAAAGTAATGTTTTAACCTATGAATCATATAAAAGAATCTCTCTCTCTCTCTTTCTCTCTCTCTCTCTCTCTCTCTCTCTCTCTCTCTCTCTCTCTCTCTCTCTCTTAAAAGAAATATTTTAACCTATGAATCATGCAAAAGAATCTCTCTCTCTCTCTCTCTCTCTCTCTCTCTCTCTCTCTTCTCTCCTCTCTCTCTCTCAGAATTATTTTTAACCTAGTATGCAATCATACTAAAAAAAAAATCTCTCTCTCTCTCTCTCTCCTAATCTCTCATAAAAAAAATCTCTCTCTCTCTCTCTCTCTCTCTCTCTCTCTCTCTCGCTCTTAGATTCATATTAGAATTCATATAAAAAATCTTTCTGAAATGAAGATAAATTTTATAGCATTATGGCACAGACAATGCCTGATGCTTGGTTACTTATTAGCACTTAGGTATGTGTTTCACCTAGGAATATCAAAGTAAATACGCTACATTTTATTAGAAATAATTTTTCTGTAATGTTTAACATGTACATTATATAATTTTTACATTTTATTTCCCATAAATGAACCATAAATATCCTTTACTAAAATTCCTGTATCTGTAACTCAACGCGAAACACCTTTTTCAGACCATTTTAGGCTTTCCTGACCCCGCAACAACAGCATCAGGAACAACAAAGTAGCGTGTATAGGCTTACCCCCCGAGTAAGCGAAAATGACCAATTGCCATGACCAGATTAAATTACTAATTCTAAATAGACATTATACCTTAGGTCACATCCATGAACAATACCTTTCACAAATACAACTGCTTGTAGAGAAAATGAATTAAAGGAGAGAGAATTAAAGAAATAAAAGGTAATAAGTCGAAAAGGAATGGAATGGAATATAAAATTTAGGCCAAGCGCCGAGACCTATACAGTCATTCAGCGCTGATATGGAAATTAAGAGTAAAAAGGTTTTAAAGGTTAGAAGTTAAACGAAGGTACAGTAGAAAGAACGAAAGGAGTTGCAGCCAGGGGCCAAAGGAACGCTGCAAAGAACCCTGAGTAATTCCTACAGTGCACCGCGTGAGACGCCCTTATGGCACTACTTCCCTACGGGGAATAAGGCAGAGAGAGAGAGAGAGAGAGAGAGAGAGAGAGAGAGAGAGAGAGAGAGAGATTAAATCCTACCACGATTTAATCTGTTACATAATTGTTAAAACCAAATTACTCCAAATTGCATTACACGTTTTACACGTCCTTTTCTATCTTAAATAAACGAAAGTCTCTGAAACGGGAACAAGAGAAGTGTATGTGTAAGTGTTACATAAGTAGAATATATGGAATGTTATTCCATATAACAAAAACTAAAAACTATGATTAATTAAAACCAGTGACCCAAGAGGTCAATCAGATTGCTTGCAGGAATGTGATCAGACCAGATATGATAAGTAGGCTAAGATGACGTATACAATAAATTAGGCTAAGATGACATGTTGTACTCAGTCAGTGTCTAGTGCCGTCACCTGTGGTCATTCATTTGTTTTGAAAATAGTAATCCAAGCTTCCTGCTTAAGACAAACACCGCGACCTACAATTCAGACGGCCTACGTAATTTGTAATCTATGTCATCTGTGTGTATGTTCGTATGTTCGAGCTACTGTCTGCTTCCTTTATGATTTGTAAACCAGATGGTAGGGCAGAAGCGATCAAGCCATCATCATTAGAAGACCTTTCCATTTTTATCTGAGTTTCATCATGTAGAATTCAATCAGCCATCATCATTGGCAGACCTGTACAATCCTATCTGATATTCATCATGTAATCTCAGAGAATAGATGTATTTTTGTACTCAGTGTTTTCTACTAGAAACCTCACATCAGAAAGAGATCGAATGAAATTAGAAACTATCATCATGAATTTAACACATCTCCGTCGTCATAACCAAAGAAGATATTGACTTCGTAAGTTATCATCAAACCCCAAGACACTCCAATGAGTATGGAAGTCATAACCAACCGACTTGGCGTAAAATTATTGCAAGTCTAACATAACCTCACAGGGCGCCTTATTATGAACTCTCGACTATTGAAACGTAATAACGAATCTACTATAATGTGTGTATATAGTATGTACGTATGTATGTATGTATGTATATTTATCTTAATTGACTATCACAAACCACAGAAAGAATTCCTAAGTTATTCCCATAGAAGGTGAAGATACCATATTCATATCCTTACATCAGAAAATATTGATTCTAAAACAGTTTGTACACTTCCTAACTCAAAGCTTTCTACAAATAAAAATAACATGTGGTGTCCTTTGCAGTCGATTAAAAGCACTTTACACTTATAGTAAGACCAACTTATAAATCACTAGTCGCTCTTAGATGGCAAGGTAGTAGGGCATCAAGACGAGAGAGAGAGAGAGAGAGAGAGAGAGAGAGAGAGAGAGAGAGAGAGAGAGGAGTTTCCATCCTGTTTCGAAAGTATCTTATGATCTCGAAAAATTAAGAAAGGGCCATCGTAGGAAAATCTTTTTACCTCTGACGAGGAAACTAGATCACTTTGAAGTCTACCCTATTTTTTTCTTAAGACACTCGCTTTCAAGCGCAGATCTGTATTAGTTGATGGAGACAGAACTAATCCGTCCCGAAATTCATTCAATTTGTTCCAGAACAGTCCCCTCCTGCTCAAATTCGTTGAATTATGCTAACAAAAGTCTAATTTAATAACCTTCGGAGTGGGCGTATGCCTCCATCAACAAGGCCAAAACATAATAGAATTTACATATGGGGCGCGGAAGGCGTTCCATCTCCAGGAGTTACATCCTGAAAAATAATTATCTGTAGAATAAACAGCCTTAGATGGGATAGAGCTCCTTTCTCAATATTTTTATATCAAGAGATAAAACTCTTAATTTTCCAGAGACCGAGGTCTTTCATGTCATACTAACTTCGGCGTTCACTCAGCTTCCTGGGAATGTGACTTATATCACAAAGGGAATTTTATGTTGCTGTAAAATCAATTCTTAAAGTTCTGAAGAATGCTGTGATACACAGCGAAGTTGTTACAAAAGTACCGGTTCTCCGTTTGGTAGGTAAGAATACAGTATAAATGATTCTAAGGATTCTAGTGCTATTTCGATGAGCTCTAATTTAATTAACAAATTTAGACATTTGGTGATTCCAACTTGTCATTGATTTTATTTATTCCAAACTGCGAACCACTGAAAAAAGGCTATGTAAATAACTCTTTTTCAGTGTACGCAATATAATTCTTACAAGTTCGGCCTGTTTAGCGCATTAAAAGATATGTAAATTTACGTTTCATTGTCGAGGAATGAGACGTTTCAGTTTACATAATTGTATTAATTAATAATTGCTGAACAGGAATTTACAACCTTACGTCTACCAAACACGGAATGCTTCTTACTCTTGGAGAGATGGTGAATGCGGTTTGGTCGTTAAAATCAAGTCTACCGCCAGCGCCTCAGCGGCGTGGTTGGTATGGTATTAGCGGCTCAACTCTGTGGTCGCGGGTTCGATTCTCGGCCATTCCATTGAGAAGTGAGAGATGTGTATTTCTGGTGATAGAAGTTCACTCTCGACGTGGTTCGTAAGTCACATAAAGCCGTTGGTCCCGTTGCTGAATAACCACTGGTTCCATGCAACGTAAAAGAAACAAACAAACAAAAAAGTCTAGCGCCAGTTAAACAGATGAGAGCTCTCAAATAGTATTTTGACAGATTTCGACAGATTTCTGTCAAAATCAGCTCTGCTAGAAAAGCTGGCAGACATTCATACATAATGTCAAAATCATTGCAAGTTTTCATCAATGAAAAAAGACAACATAAACCAAGGTATGAAATTAAAAATGTATAGACTTTTTGTGGACAACTGAATAAGACAGCGTGAAATGGCAGATTTCTGTTAAAAGTCCACTCTGCCAGACGAATTGGCAGATGCTCTCATATTCTGTGAAACCACTGCATGCTTCCATCAATACAAAAAAAAAAATAATAAAAACATTGTGTAAAATTATAAATCTTTAGACCCTGAGTGAACAACTGAATAGAAGATTATGCAAAAGGAATACTGGATTCTAAGAGGTCGTACCTCTTAGAACCTAATGTTATTACTATTCCCATTCCGAAAGGCTTTCCCCATAATATCTCGTTGTCGGCGAAAATATTAAGTTCAGCGGGGAACTACAAGACACCTTCCAATTCTCCTCACGTAGCGCTGTGTGGAAAATGCGGTTACATAAGACAAGGAAAGACTCCCTCTCTCTCTCTCTCTCTCTCTCTCTCTCTCTCTCTCTCTCTCTCTCTCTCTCTCTCTCTCTCTCTCTTATGAATGCTGTACAAAATGATCAGCTATGACCGTTAACATTTCAGTAGCTCACCAGATATGGTAGAGTGAGGCTGCGTCCCATAAACCTCCAGAAGGTGCTGCTAGATGCACGATCCATGGTTGACTTTAACCTTGAAAAAAATAAAAACTACCTAGTTTAGAGATCTGCAATTTGGTATGTTTAATGATTGAAGGGTGGTTGATCGGAATACCAATTTGCAGCCCTCTAGCCATTGCAATATTTTAGATCTGAGGGCAGACAAAATAAAGTGGGGACGGACGGACAGTTAAAGCCGGCAAAATAGTTTTCTTTCACAGAAGACTAAAAAAGCAGAGGATATTGATGTCATTATTTCAGTGACTTACTGATATGCTAGTAATGCTGAATTATATATTAGACTATAAATAACTAGTGAATTGTTTTGAATGCTCGTAAGAGAATAGTGCTTTTGTCGATGTGATATTGTTTTGATACTAATGCGCAAAAGCTCAGTAAACACAGACCGTTCATAACGATGCCATGTCATCGCTAATAAGGGATTAATTTGTTGTTATCAGATGCTAAATATATTTCCCGCATACACAAAAATATTTTAGTAAATATCTAATGAGGAATAATAACGGAATAACGTTAGGGAATACTTATTAAGATTCTTCATCCAAGGGAATATTTATTTCTCTCATCATCGAATGGGAAAAACACAATGTCGAAAGTGAAAACTATACATTGTGCAACAGCCAACAAGTTATCTGATTTATTTAGAAAAGTATATTTCGTGTATTAATTATTCGCTTTATTTATTTTTTTTACGCAGCACATTGCAAGGTTCAACTTATAACATTATGTTATTGCTATTGAAATAACCTATCGCAAAATATGCATCAGGGAAATATATTTTCAATAGCGGAGAGAAAAAGGTGATACATAGGAAACAGGACGAATGTGATCATCAGAAAAGTAAGCACGAAGAGAGAACGGAATATGTAATTGGATTAAGGCCGAAAGAAAGAGAGCCGTTACGAAAAAAGAATTTTTTTCCTCTTCGAATGTAGCATATTATTTGATAATTGTCATTCGTTTCGTCATGAATGATTACATTGGTTTCACGACGATAAAATCAATAAAAATCACAAACACGAATGGTTATGACGTCCTCTTTGCGTCACGGAGGATTTGACTGATTTCATGAAATTACTGAAATAAAAGTCGGACGAGAGTCGGGGTATGACGTCACTGTTTGATCACCAGAACAGACAGAGGATTTTGAAATTTTGACGCGTCTCCATTTAGAAACTTTGCAATACACACGCCCGCTGTAAATTAGGTTTCGCTGAAGTTAACCTTCTCTTTAATAAGTTAACAAGGGCGGGAAGTGTGGGAGGAAAGCTCATCTCGTGACTGTGGGGGCCTTCGTAACCAGTTCGTAATTTTGTAAACTAAAACAAGCGCTTCGAATTTGCATATTACTACATGTATTTCTGTATTACTTACGTGTTTATATAAGTCCAACTTATATAAACATGTATAGTATATATATATATATATATATATATATATATATATATATATATATATATATATTATATATATATATATTAAAATAATACTACTGCTTGTATGCTTTGTTGAAGCGATTGCCTCTACTCTAGCTATATGGACGAGCAAAAGGAGAGTAATTTCAAAATCAATATAAATCGATTGTACTATAAACCCAGAAGGAGTCGTGTCTAAGAAAAGAAAAGCACAAAAACATGGTTTGCATGCGTTGCTCTTTAGTTATGTATTCACTGGGAGATAATCCGTATCTCACATATTTGGAAGGAGAGACATTTATGCCGTTTCATTTCATTGTAATAATCGGTTATAATCACAGTTTTACGTGTTTTTTTCGCCGAGGATTCCTTCATACCCACGAAGACTCTAGAGTCTTTTCCACCCGTTCAAACTCATTATTCATTTCATATGGACATCGTCTCTTAGTTGAAGCGGGGAAACGCCAAATTTAACGCTTCCTTTAGCTATTGATTTAACACCTTAATTCAAAACGACACTTGGAAACGAACCGATCAGAGTTCAGATCGAACATCTGAAATCAATGACGCTTTTACTCGTGGGGTGGGATTCGACGCCTGGTGAAAGCGGCCCATGAAACTCTTAGCCGCGGTCCGATGGTGACCTCAGCCAAGGCATAAAACTCTTAGCCGCGGTCCGATGGTGGCCTCAACACATTCCATAAAACGCTTAGGCGCGGACCATGAAACTCAGCCAAGATCCGGTGGTGGCCTCAGCCACGGCCTATAAAACACTTAGCCGCGGCCCTTAAAGCTCAGCCATGGTCAGGTGTGGTGGCTGATGTGGTTGATACCTATATATAAGATAAAAACTACTGAGGCTAGATAGTTGCAATTTGATATGTTTGATAATTGGAGGTTGGATGATCAATATACCAATTTGCAGCCCTCTAAACTCTGTAGGTTTTTAATAACTCGGGGCGGACGGACAGAGTAATTTACGTCAACCGAATTAAAAAGCAATTAAGATGCCCTCTACGAGAGTTTTGAAACTGTTATAGTCTTTGCAGGAACTCCAGTTCCAAAAAAATAATAAAGTATATTGATCACTGATGGGGCAGTGAAGTATTCACAACAGAGGGGAACAATTCAAAATGAATGCTTTCTTAGATGAATATATACTCTGTACATATAAATATAATCATTGGGGAAAGATTGAAAAAAATAAGAATGACTCTCTCTCTCTCTCTCTCTCTCCATTTTCACAGCAGTATATGATAATAGAGCGCTGAGCAGTCTTTGTGACTATATTTCAGGCAATAAAACCTTTTCGAATTCGTGTGCTACACTTGGACAGAAATGGTGGAAAAAGACATTCTTGATACATCGAAAAACTACAAAATATTTCACAGTTTTTGGGATGAGTGACATCACGTATCTGTAATGAAATCACTCCTTTTAATTAGCCAGTCTTCTTCCCCCTGCCGTGCCATAGCGGCTGCTTCAAGGTGAATAGTCAGTACACAAGAGTAAAGGAGAATCATCAACAATAACGATTATTGAGTCATAGGAAAGTTATCTCCATTGATCCTGATCGTTGATACATTAGCTGGTCCGCTGGTTTAGTGGTTAGTGTCGCGGTATGCCGCTCAGATGTTGCGGGTTCGCGTCCTCCCTGGGGCGATGAAAAATCACTGGCTCTGTAGCATGATCATTTACTGCTGCAGTGTGGCGATGTTTAGCGTTGGGAGGTTCAGCCCAACATTCTTTGGAAGCTTGAATTTCAAGTCATTGGGCCGTTTTGGTGGGCTTGTTCCATGTGAATAGGTTTCATCAACTGAAATACGTATTAATAATAATAATAATAATAATAATAATAATAATAATAATAATAATAATAATAATAATAATAATACGATTATCAAAGACTCCGATTGCATTTTTGACTGAACGTGACCTTTGACGCCCTGCTGCAGTTAAAAATTATGTATATCTTAGTTTTACCAGACCACTGAGCTGATTAATAGCTCTGCCTAGGGCTGGCCCGAAGGATTAGACATTTTTACGTGGCTAGAAACCAATTGGTCACCTGGCAACGGGACCTACAGCTTATTGTGGGATTCGAGAAATTAATTTCTATCACCAGAAATTAATTCCTCAGATTCCGCGTTGGCCCAGCCGAGAAAGTCAAACTTTGAACCACCTGATTGGTAGCCGAGCGCGAAAAACACTCGTACAACAAGGAACTGGTGCTGCAGTTGAGATGTCCCGGAAGGAGGAAGGAGATGATTATTGCACAAGAATTGAAGTCAGGGAGAAAAGTGTCATGAATAAATTATGCTGAAGAAAATTGGGGCGAAATGCAGGAAGAAGAAGAGTTCGGTGGATAATATAAGCGAAGCAGGGAATTTGTAATCAAAGAATGAGGGCAATGGGTATGAATGCAAAAGTATGATTATGTATAAAATCTTTATAGAGCAATCATTCGAAATGGAGGAAAGGATGAAAAGAAGTTAGCCAATACGGAATTGGATAATCTGGGCCATAGGCCAAGCGCTGTGACCTATGAGGTCATTCTACATTCATGGGGAAACCGAGAATAAAAAGTTTTGAAAGGAGTAACAGAAGGAAGGCCTTGAAATAATTGTTATTGTTAGGGGAGGTTGGAAAGTAAGAAGGACGAAAGAGAATATGAACGGAGGTACAGTAAATGAAATGAAGGGGGTTGAAGCTAGGGACCTAAAGGACGCTGCAAACAACCTCCAGTAATATCTACAGTGCACCGTGTGAGGTGCACTGACGGCACTACCTCCCTTATTGTGGATGATGAATAAAAAAAAATCAGTTAACAGAAAATCCTCTTGAGTTTGTAAATGATTACAGACTCCAAGGTTGACCCCTGCAGTGTGTATGTGTGTATGTGTGTGTGTGTGTGTGCCCTGGCTTCATTAGGCGAAGGAAAAAGTGAATTTTATTTGGATACTGAAATATTTTCAGTCAGTCCCATTCTAAGGGTTTAACGACAAAAACTACAGTGGCGAAAAATAAAATACGAATCTCCATAAAATGAATATTCACCTGACAATCTCTGTCATTACTTTTACAGCTACAAAACATACATAGACACAGGAACTGTTTGTTTTAATATTTACCAATGTTTTTAGATGACTGATATCATTAAAACACAATGAGGCGAATGACTGCATAACCCAGTAAAAAGGTTGATCAGTACTGCAGAACATTTCCAGCGACTGTTTAAAATTAATTTTCAAAATAAGACTCAAACGGCAAACTTGTATTGAACAACCGAGAAGTTGGCCTTTCCTTATCTATTGTTTTTTTTTTTATTTATTTATTTTTTTTTTTTTTGTCGTTATCACCGTTGTGTCGTTGTATCAACATTTTGTTGTTGTGTCTACGTTGAATCACCATTGTGTCGTTGTATCAATATTATGTCGCTGTATCAGCGAAGTATCAACATCGTGTCGTTGTATCAACGTTGTATCAACATTGTGTCGTGCATCAATATTGTATCAACATTGTCACCATGGTGTCGTTGTATGAATGCTGTATCACAATTGTATCGTTGTATCAACGTTTGTATCACCATTATGTCGTTATATCAACGTTGTATAACCAATTTGTCGTTGCAGCACCAAATCCTTTTCGTCTTTTGATGAACAGCATAAAGTCCAAAGGCCTTCTCTGATAGTAAATGGACAGTGAGAGATAATCCAATCATTCACCTCATTCCATGATCGTTAAATCAACTGCCGATTTTTTTTTTATAAAACACCGTCTCTTGAAACGAAAAAAATGCCGAAAAAATGAGAAGTGTCATTTGGATTCCTCAAACGTAATTATACTGAAAGGGCATCGTTCCAGTTTCCGTGTTTCCTGATTTTTTTAATTTTTTTTTAATTTTATTTAGGCAGAACTAATTTCCTTAGCCAGCAGGTAATCTCTAAGGTTATTAAGTCCGTGATGGAATATCGATTGCAGATATGATTCATAGAGGGTAAATTTATTTTACTCTCTCTCTCTCTCTCTCTCTCTCTCTCTCTCTCTCTCTCTCTCTCTCTCTCTCTCTCTCTCTATGTTACTTTTTAGATATACTGAAATTATTTTTCGGTTCAGTTGAACGCTAATGACGACTGGAATTGATGGTAAATGTGTATATGCTGAATAACTATGTATATATCAACTATTTGTATGATAAGTAACTATATTATATATATATATATATATATATTATATATATATATATATATTATATAATATATATATATATATGTGTGTGTGTGTGTGTGTGTGTGTGTGTGTGTGTGTGTGTCTTTAAGTATAATAGTGCGTATGTATGTATGAATGTGTATATATATATATATATATATATATATATATATATATATATATATATATATATATATATATATATATTATTATTATATATACTAATATATATAATATATATATAATATATATATAGATATATATATGTAATAAATATATATATATATATATATATATATACGCATGTACTATACGTAATATTATGTACATATATATAACTATTTTTCTCTAATAATTTTACAAATTCCGGTTTTTCCCCTCTCCAGCGAATACAGCAAGATATACTAATGCGTTCAAAGCTCTTACCGTCATTTTTTAATTAGCTGAAGATCATGCATAAAAGAATATTTTGTAACAAAATAGCTAGCAAGAACTTCACCAAAGAGAGAGATACGGAAGAAGAGAAGAGAGAGAGAAGAGAGAGAGAGAGAGAGAGAGAGAGAGAGGAGAGAGAGAGAGAACGATATTTTTTCTTTTCACTGATTTCATCTAGAATGTAGAGATCTGACATTATCTTACGCTGACATAACGTCGTAGAGCACTTTCATATTACCTGCTTCATGTGGCGTCCAATGTAGCAAAATGGCAATAGAATTATATCATGCACGTTCATGCTTCTCTCGTGCGAATCGGAGAAGGACGATTAAGGTCATAACTATCTGTTTTTCATTGTCCTCTTTAATCCCCTACATTTTCTCTTTATCCGGTGTCCTTCAGTATTAATTATGACTTCTACTAGAATTTCTCAACACTGTTGGATTCAGCAACAATTATCATTTTACTGCTTTGATTTCAGAATTTATCCTTATGCATTTAAATATGTTGTTAGCACTTTATATTCTATTATACGTATATAATATATATATATATATATATATATATATATATATATATATATATATATATATATATATATATATTATATAAATATATACGTATACATATATATGTATAAATGTACATGTATATCTTATATACTATATAATATATATATATATATATATAATCTAATATATATATATATATATATATATATATATACTATATATAATATATCGATATATAGATATGATATAGATATATATATATATAATATATATATATATATATATATATATATATATATATACTATATATATATATATATATATATATATATATATGTATATTGTACTGTCGGCCAAAACAAACTCGTGCAGAGTTTATTTCTAATTTTTCGTTCACCTGCCTGACGCACGTTCATGCCTTATTTTATCTATTTTTTCCTTTTCAAAGATGGAAGAAATCATGTAATGACGTTAAAAACAGTCACTGATATCTTTAGAACATTATGTTTATGTTATTGTGTAAAACTATTTTCCATATAGCAAATTGACGTGAACGAAACGAAGTGATAAAAAACGTCATATCACAACCATAAGATATACATTACCAAATAGATAGGAGGCACCTATCACTATAATATCCACCATAAACGTAGTCCTTAAATGATCATTTCAATATTAAGTTGAAGGTAGTTGAACTACTTCCATTTGTTAAATTTTACAGAAAACAATTGAATCTCACAAAAATGCTATCAAATTTTAAAAAAAAAAAAAAAAGAAAAAAAAACGATATCTTTAACAATGTGAACCAGGCGAACCTCACTCTATTGCTTTTGATGTTATGTGCACGGTATCTAATGTCAATGTGTCATTTATCGGTCTAAGAAACATCATTCGATGAGCGAGAGAATTATTGCACTGATTCGGTGCAGTTTTCTGTTGAGAGATATCAAGAAAGCTTAATAAACCGAGAGAATCATACATAGATGACTAAAATTGTTTAAAGAACGGCAAAAGTTTAGAACATGGGCCTAGAGGTGGAATACCTCGAAGCACCACATGAGAGCAAGACAATACAGTAGTGAAAATGTTGCTGAGCAACATTCATTTGTGAACTTTGATTTCTAGTGCCTCGTCACGACATTGTGCTGAACCAGGAATCATAACTAGCTCTACGCTTATGACTGGTGTCTGATGAATACCTTTAGATGGAGAGGAAGAGATTTTTAAATCTACACTTGAAGTCTTTAATAGTTTGTCTAATGAATAAGCAAACTTATCTTTGATGGATGAGAGATTTCAGTTAGGCTTACTCTTTTTGTTTTGTTTTTTATTCGGTTGGCCATGAATACCACGGATAGGGAGGGAAACGGTTTCAATTGATGCATTGGCATTTTTTTTTTCTTCAAAAAACCTAAAGAATACATTTTATTGGGAGATACTTTATTAACATCGGCCTAATCCTTCCATCACTCCTATACGCCACCTCCGCTCTCTTCTACATCTCAGGCGACTAGAACCACTAGATCCGACTTCTCACTGCGAACTCCACCTTGTGAAACCATCCACTAATGATAACGGTTATTTTAAAAGTCCCCACACCGACAACGGACGCCTTAAAATACATGTTTATAAATATTTTCTGTTCAAAAGAAACTTTATCTTTCATTCACAAAATATGTGCTACACTCTGTTACACCCTGTAGCCGTCAAAAGAGCAACCCTTGATTAAAGCAGAAGGTTTTTTCTTGGGAAAAAAAAAAAAAACAATGAAATAGACTTAAACGAAGAACCTCATCTTTCCTATTTCTTATCCTTTCAGTACTTATAATATGCTTATGTTAGTAGTCTAGTAGTTATACAT
>NC_061110.1:15684532-15687032 GCF_015104395.2 Macrobrachium nipponense | reverse complement strand
TTTACCTCTGTAAATCCGATGTTAAGATGGTCACGAGTCCTGGCATTGGGATCTCTATACCCCAGAGTCTTTGGGCGATGTCTTTTGTTGGACTTTATCATGATTGCTAAAGGTATTTGGGTTGTAAATTGCAAAAGCGTTTTGGAATTTCCCAAGGGTGTGAGTGTACTCTCTTAATTCGTCTCCAGGTGGGGAATTTTTTATTTTATTGTTGGTTGTGTCACTGGTCTTGTCTTTAGTGGGTCGTAGAAAATTACGTGTTGCTTTTTGAATTGCTTTCTCAATTATTGGTCAGGATACTTTAAAGATGAAATTGCTGTGCGAATTAGTTCAAATTCTTTTTCCAGGAATCTGGGGAACTAAATTCGGAAGGGCTCTTAGATTAGGTTGGCTAGCTAGACCTATCTTGATAGTATTTGTCATGATAGCTAAAGTAGTGAATATATGAAAGTGAGAACGTTGGTTTTCTGTATATGTAAATTTGATTCTTCGTGTCTCTGATTATTAAAATCAAAAAGGAATTTACAGGTAAATCACTTCCCAGAGATTTAATCAACACAACGGTCAGTTAGGTATGGACAACAGACTAGGCTATTTTCACCATATAAATGAACATAACCATAAGAATAAACTGAATATGTCACGTGTAAGTTTTATAGCAGCAACTGCCGGTACAAGAGTCAAATGATGGAATCGGCCTTAATAAAATAGAAGGCAGTATTAACTACTCAAAAGGAATTGACATCGGACTTCGTCGACGCAGTGTTGCATTCAACCACGGCTTACGAAGATTAAGGAAGTATTATCAGCGGGGGTGACTAAAGTGGCTAACTTGGGACGAATCTCTTGGGTATAAAAAATAACCACCTTTTCTGTAAACTTTTCTCATTCATATACCTGAAGAGAGAGACAGCAGTCTCTGAAATATATTACTTTTCTCTCTACATTTTGGTTGTTTTTATGGGCTCCTTTTATTAGATGGATTCCTGTTGTTACAGAAACACTTTTACCAGTCATAATATATATATGTATATTATATATATATATTATATGATATATATAATATATATTATATATATATATATATAATATATATATATACCCAGTCCATCATGAACAGCTGCATTCTTGAAGCAGGTTTATAGACTAAATGTAGAGTCTTCATCTTCAAGATAAAAAAACAAAAGGAGGGTGATGATTAATTTTAGGCAGACCAGCGTCTTTTATCCTAATGTCTAATTAACGTGAGGCATTTTATTAACGGAAAGCTTAAGAAATTATGTATTAATTACAGAGCCGCTATCAAGGCGTTAATTTTGGGGGAAGGAGGATAATCTACCTTATTAAATGAAAAGAGAAAAAAAGTGTGTTGATAATATATATGACGAAGGAAGGTCCACGCGTGTGAAGATGGCGATTTGCTAAAGTTAAAAATTTTATTTTTCAATTTTATCTATAATATCATCTATATATTATAACCCCCAAAATTATATATATATATATATATATATATATATATATTATATATATTACTTGTATAATATGTATTACGTATATATATATATATATATATATATATCTATATCTATATATATATAATATAATATATTATATATATATATCTATATATCTGTCTATATATATAAATATATATCTATACATGATAATATATATATATATTATATTATATCATAATATATATATTATAATCTATATATACCTATCTATATATTATTCTATATAGTATATGCATATATATCTATACTCATATAGTATAATAGATATCTATATAATATATCTATATATCTCTATATATTTATCTATCTCTATATAATCATCCATATATATAATATATCTATACGATCTCTATACTAATATGTATCATATATAATCTATCTATATATATATATCTCTATATATATCTATACATTATATATAATATATATCTAGATATTTTTATTAAATATATATATTTATATATATAGATATTCATTACATAGTGGGTCCATACTATGTATATATATATATATATCTCTTATATATATATCTTATATATACTATATATCGATATAACTATATATATACTCTCTATATATATATATATCTCTATATTATTACTATATTAATATATATATATCTATATATATATATATATGTCGATGAATATGTATAAATTTACATATATATATATCTATAATATATATATATATATATGATAATATATATATATATATATATATCTATCTATACCGTATATATATATATATCTATAGATATCTATATATATTCTATATATAATATATTATATATATAGTATACGTATATATATATATATATATATATATATATATATATTATAATATATATATAATATATATGATATATATATAAATCTATAATATTATAATAATAGATATATATTATATATATATATATAATATATATATTAATATAAATATTATATATATTATAATATATATATATATATTTATATATAGCA
>NC_061110.1:15674532-15679532 GCF_015104395.2 Macrobrachium nipponense | reverse complement strand
CAAGAAACAGCCCGCATAGTGAGAAAAGTTATGGACTCCTAGAGGCAGGATGCACCTGGACACCCACACTATAACGAACAACCCTTTTTGAATAAGATGGATATGAAATAAGAATCATATATATATATTATTAATAGATTATATGTTATATATATATATATATATATATATATATATATATATATATGTATATATATATAATATTATATATATATATATTATATATATATATATATATTATATAATAATATATATATATATGACGGTTATCTACGCAGACACAAATTCCCGACGAGTATACAAGTATTGCACCAAGCTCTGATTTTTTCAGCCCCCTAGTTTAGGTTAGGTTAGGTTAGGTTAGGTATTTCAAAGTGGTGCCAAAAACGTAATTTGGGTGTTGGGTAACATGATGAGTTATTTCCAAGACAATAATATTCTATGGTTAGATTTTAAGGAAATGGCTTCGTGATTATTGTATCGCGGGTCTGTCTCTTCTCCGCGACCGACCAAATTTTCTTCATTTTCTCTGAAGTTGGATCTCAATAACTCGTATGACAACGTATCCAAAAAAATGAGCAAGAATTGAAAGTTAAGAGGGCATTGTGGTTATTACACTTACACACAATCACACACACACACACAACTTATATATTATATTATTATATATATATATAATATATATATATAATATATATATTATTGATAATATATATATATATAAGATATATATATATATATATATATATATATATATATTATATATATATATATATATATATATATATATAATTATATATATATATATGTGTTGTGTTTGTGTGTGTGTGTGTGTGTGTAATTGAGTGTAGAGTATAATGAATACACTTTCACAAAAAGCTGCTTATATTTTGAACGAATAGGTTTAGATGGAGTAATTTCTCATTAATAAAACAAACCGGGTGAGCAGAACCACGAAAAAGAGGGAATCTCAGAGGATTAGGCAGCTGACAGTGTACGTTGAGCTAGAGTTCTCTTGAAGGGCACTGGGGGATGCGAACATTATTCGGATAAAACAAAAAAAGAATTAATTCCAGTGCTGAACCAACAGACGAGAGACTGACGTAACTCGAATCTACAACGCAAAGGAAATAAACCCAAAATGAACCTGACGTTAGAGACCAAAAGAAACCATTGTGGTTCAATAGGCGCCGGACAAGACGGCTTTCGCGAGGGCCGCGTCGAATCTAATGGAATTTGGCTCGAGTGCAAATTAATGAATGGAGGAAGTTTTTTCTGCCCACCGAAAATCCTCCTCGGTTTTTTGCAGATGACGTTATTATGGCAGGATGTGCTACGGGAATATGAGTTTCAAGATTAACATACCGAGGTATCGAGGAAGGCAGATTTTTTTTTTTCGTTATAACTGAATTAAAAATTATAATGTCACACCGTCATATATATATAGATTATTATATAGTATCATATTATATAATATATCTATATGAGATATATATATATATATCTATATGTATATGATATATATATACATATTATTATCTATATACTATAGTATATTATATATATATATAATATAATATATTAGATATATATATATATATATATATATAGATATATATTTACATATATGTATTAGATATCATATATATATATATAATATATATATTATCTTATATATTATATATATATATATATATATATTATAATATATATATATATATATATATATATACATATATTGGGATTAAGCTCAAATGTCCTTCCCTATCCAATTCGCTCTAACCTTGAAATCAATTATTTCATCAAAAAAAAAAAAATATTATATATAATAGATATATATATATATATAATATATATTATATATATATATATTATATATAGATAATACATATATATATAATCGTTGTGTGTGTGTGTGTGTATGTACGTATATTTGAAATGTTCATTTTCTTTTGCCTTGTGAAATCTTATTGGATTGTCAGACAAGATCTTAGGTCAAGAATAAATTACATCGTAAGTCAATTTTTCCTGATAGATATGCTTTAAAGTGACAGTTTATAACGTCAATACTTATAGGTTGACGAAACAGCTGTATCGTTTTTGTAAAAATTACTGGAGCAATGGAAGACCCCAGTATGTGTCCCAGTAGTAACCTAATATGAAGTAAAGAAAAAATTATAAAAATAATGAAGCAATTTCAAAAAAAGCTTGGTTAACAGGTGAAAAGCATTCTATTCAATGAATTTGTATCCGTGAAAATTGTGCCCTAGAATTATTAAATATAATGGGCCGGCAGCGGTCGAGTTGGAACGAGGTGGAAAAATGCCTCCGACGACGAATTGTGAAGAATCAGCAGAAAGATCACCAAACTGCACGAGAAGATAGCAACAAAAGTGGGGTACTTCTGTAATCTATACTACCACAGAAGACCAATGAGCTGTGCACAACAAGGTGGAAAGAGAATAGAAGCAATTCGAAAATAGTCAGTGCAAGGCCATAGCAAAAAGCTTCTGCTATTAAACGGTGGACCAGTGAAAACGAAGAGAAAAAAGCCGGTGATATTACTGTATCAGGATAGAGTTGAATGAACACCAAAAGCAGTTACTAAATCTAGGCCTGAGCTGCCCATTGACATCGAAGACCACACCCTGAAATCCAAGAGGATTAATTACAGAGTATTAAACGATAAACTAACTGCGACTGAAGAAAACGCCAAAATCGAACTTTAAACAAGAGTGCATCGCTGAATTACTGGTGCAGGCCATAGAACCGTGGTAAACTACTTAGTCGCATAGTCAGTATCCACACTAAAGAAAGCGCAAAAGACTGAGAGCAAACGAAACCTAATAATACGCAAAGGATATAACCGCAGTGTAGCTCATAAATTACTAGAGTGAGATTACCGAAACACTACCAAAATGGAAATATTTTGAGGTATAATAATAAGTTTCAGCCAATTAAAAAAGACCCAACAAATGACCTCAAAAGAAAATGTGATACCTAACCGAAAGCGAACAAAGTAACAGAGAAACAGTAAGCTTTCCAAAAATCATCGGAGACTTTGCACCGGTACTGCTACGGCAACAGTCAAGATCCACAAACAAGAAAACCCCACTACGGCCCCATTATATCCCAAATGACATCCCCCTGTATCAAGTGGGGCTAAGAAATGAACGACATGTATACGCGTACATATCCGGCTCAACTTTCTCGATAAACTCAATCGACGGAATTTCATCGACTACTGCAAGACACCCACCCGACGAATGACATAGCATCCCTGAAGCGTTGAAAGTTTATTTTACTAACCGTACAGTGGATGAAACAAACAAAATCATCGGACAAGATATAACGCTCGGAGAAACCACCATTACTGATACCTAAAAATCTTAAAAAGGTATGCTGGAAGCATGTACAAAGGAAGCCCCATTCCTCTCACATAGGGGCGAAATATATCGGCAAAAGGACGGCGTCGCAATAGGTTCCCCCCTTGGGGTTCTTTTCGCAAACAGCATACATGGCACACACAGAAGAGGTCACTTTGAAGAACACCAAACCCAGAATCTATGGAGATATTTGATGATATCTTTTATGATAACACAAGGGCGAAATCCAAGCAAATTCTACATTTTAAATTTTTTTGTTTTTTTTACGTTAGAAAAGTGATTAGAAGTATGCTCAAGCGCCCTTTCTTGACGTTCTTTCGACCCAAAGAACACAAATACAATCCAAAGAACCGTATACACTAAAAAAGCAGGACTCTGGGAGATGCTTAAATGCTAGGTTAGAATGCTCTGATGCATATAAACGATCGTGGTAAAGCATACATAAACGCGCCATAACGTGGTAAAACGACTAACGCAGTACTCACAGAGTTCAACAGCTGCTCACAATAACTGCTACCCAGTATGACATGATCCAGCAGTTATCAAAAAAGAGATTAGATGCTTTCCACAACCCGACCCGAACCCCGAGGGACAAACACACAAGACAAGACAAAGAAATGTGATTACCATACAGGATAACATACAACAACACCGACGAAAAATGAAAGAAAGCCATCCTTTGGTATACTGCGAATAGGAACACCCCATAGCTCCATATACAAAATAACAGCAGCATTTACTGCAAACCAACCTTAGGCCTCATTGGATAATGAAACTAGTCGGCCCCATCTACGGAGAAAGAGGTGAATCTGGGATAATAGTGTACAAGTTTGTCTGTGCTGACGAGCATGTTAGTCCCACCAAAAATGCTATATCGACACACAACCATACACTCCAACGTCGCATGCAGGCTCAACAGAAACCAATGAAGGAAGCCATTCATCAGCACTTTGTTGATACCTACAATAAAAAATCCATCATTACAAGAACTTCTCCAACACCAACTAATAATATATATCTAATAATATATATATGATAAAAGTATATATATATATATATATATTATATATATATATACTATATATATATTGAATATATATAAAGATATATATATAATATATATATATATTATTATATAATATATATATATATATATATATTGATGATATATATGATATCTATATATAAATAAAGATAAATGCCACCGAAGGAAAATATAAACGAAGGGAGGTCTTGCAAGTATCTTTCCAAACTGTAAAAGGCCCTTTACTGAACCTATACGACCCTAAATACGAGAAAGACAACTACAGAAGGTTCGTATAACTGACAGATAGGTTATTATAAGGGATTAGTACCTAAAATCCGACACACGCCTGGAAAGATAAGAACCCCTTCCCAACAATCTAAACAATGGGTGCAATTAAAGGTTTAAGCCTATCATCTCAGATACAAGTTTTTTTCAGACAATTAAAGGATTATAGGTGACAGCATATTCGGTAAACTTGGTACACGAAACCAATTCACAATCATGGTCCCTGTCATGGCATAAACAATGGGTGCAATTAAAGGTTTAAGACTATCATCTCAGATACATTTTCCAGACAATTAAGGGAT
>NC_061110.1:15667032-15669532 GCF_015104395.2 Macrobrachium nipponense | reverse complement strand
GGTCACAGTAATGCACCATAGATAATACTTTGGTGCTCTCTTAAAAGGAAAGTCATGTAATTGATCTTCATGCAATGCTGCTCAGTTTTTGTGAAATGATAAATTGATCAAACCATGAACATGTAAAATTGATTCCTCCGAAAAGAGTTTATAATTCAAGGCCAAAATTCACTGATTCGTGCATTCAAAAACAACTTTAAAAAGTACCCTAAATTTAAATAGTTATCCTCCCAAATGGAAAATCAAAATATTTATTTTGATTGTTCGTAGGTAAATAAAAAATACATGTATCATTATTTTTCAAAAGTACTGAATAGTAACACTTGAAAATGAAATCGATAAATGAAACAGTAAAAATCAACGTAGAAAGAATGTTAGGAAATAATGAAAAATTGCGGATATGATATCGGGAAATTCTTACTAAATAAAACTTTTTTACTTCTACTCTATTCAAGGAAAGCCAGAATTATTGCTCCGCAGAGGAAGACCGATACAATAACTCAATGACAGAAGGCGGGAATTTGAACTATGTTCAAGAGAAACCAAGATTATACTTCTGCTCAAAGATACGAGTCTTTCTGGGAATTGGAATAAAGCGAAATTTCTATAGACTGGAATTCCTCTTAGAGAGCAATCGCCACGAATTCCAGAATCACTTCACAACCCTTACCGATTCCCAGAATGGATGAATTTAATATATTTTCTTCTCATCGAGTTCTAATGTACAGACGCTTTTCAGCTGTTCCAAATAAATCTGTTCAGAGAAGAAAGGGAAGGATAGCGTTGGAGGGTAGGGTGAAGGCAATGGGGGCGGGGGAGGGGGGAGGAATGAAGGGGTCATGAATGAAAAAGGAGGGGTGGAGAGGGACAGCGAAGATTTAAGGAGTATTTATTTTTCTTTTAACCAAAAGAGTGGTCGGAGAGAGAGAGAGGGAGATAGCGAGGGTTTGTGTCGTCATATATTTTTTATTTACCTACGTTCAATTTCCAGAAATATAGTCATTATTTTATAAAGAAAGAAAAAAAAGCACATATGTTGTGCACTAGCTAAAGATAACTCCATAATATGCTTACAAGTAGTATTGGTAAAATGATAGTTTTTTAGCAAGGGTAATTCTATCATCAAAATAAAAAAAAGATAAATAAAATAAATATAAAAAATATCAAGAGTTGTTGGTCCGAAAGTGAAACTCACATTTGTTCAGCCTTTGCTTAGTGCCGTAATTCTTCATAGAAGATATTCCAAAGCTCACTGATACCAAAAGACACATGAACATGAAAAAATATAGAGAAAAAAAAATATAAAGATATTTTGAGTCTTCATCAACCGTTCTAACAGAAGTTTTTCAATTAAATATATGAAATTTATAATTTCGTTTCACTCGACGTCTGTCGGACGATTTTGATTATCCCACACTGTATTCAAACAGATAATGATTACTGAACAACAGAAAGAAAGTAATTTGCATAAAACTTATTCGTTTCTTTTTACCAGTTTTTACCCCTTAGGGAGACCTCACCAGTGTCCTAAATAAACCAAATGTCAATCACCATTTGGATATATCGTCAAATGGCCATCTGATTTTCCATATTTGTTTTATGTACGGTGTTGATATTTACCGATATGTTACGAAAGTTAATTAGAGGCTTGATACCGCTGACAACCTTCGCTTTGAGAAAATTAACCCGTTATTAGCTTGTATAATCCTTTTCAGATTTCCAAAAAAGAAAACTATTGAGATGGCTTTGCCTGTCCGTCCGCACTTTTTCTGTCCGCCCTCTGATCTTAAAAGCTACTGAGGCTAGAGAGCTGCAAATTGGTATGTTGATCATCCACCCTCCAGTCATCGAAAATACCAAATGGCAGCCCTCTAGGCTCAGTAGTTTTTATCTTATTTAAAGTTAAATTTAGCCATAATCTTACGTCTGGCAATTATATAGGACAGGTCGCCACCGAGCCGTGGTTAAAGTTTCATGGGCCGTGACTTACACAACATTATCCTAGACCATCGAAAGATAGATCTATTTTCGTTGGCCGTGATTATATTTTGCACAGAAAACTCGATTGCGCCGAAGTTTCTACGGCGCATTTTTTTTACTTGTCTTTATCTAAATCCACTGAATTTGAATGACATTCCCTCTAATTTACTTGGAAACTGGCTTTAGGGCAAGAAAGGCGCTGTTTTTCCATGTCCGTGTTTGCAGTAGCAGAAAGAGAGAAATCGGTTCTCTGTTGCAAATAGCAATGCAGATCTCGTCAAACTCCAGATGTCTTGGAGAGCCTTAATTAACCCAAATTGCCACCCAATAGAAATGACGCGATGTATCTCTTGTGGTGGATATCTGCTTTTCTTTGCTGAGGTTCTGTCTCGAAGGCTTGATCATTTTTCCTTTATTATTTTTATTCTGAAAAATAAGTAATGATCGACCAAAAATCTTGTTTGAGACGATAACGACAATGTATCTCTTGTGATTGATTCTTGCTTAAGGTTCTATCCCG
>NC_061110.1:15659532-15662032 GCF_015104395.2 Macrobrachium nipponense | reverse complement strand
TAGAATTCCCTAAAATGTATTTCCAACCCCTCCATTCCTCGCAGCGAGTTTATGTGAAGCCAATGTACAATTTATGGATCAAGTCAAGATGAGGCCTCCATCGAATCCAGGAGTGTTTATCTTGTCTTGCTCAAATTAGGGATTGCTAAACTATTCTCGGTTATTTCAATATTTCCTCGTTAATGCAACCGTTGCTGGTTTTCTCCCTTGATCGTTAACCCATTTCTCGTTGTTTCAATTGTTAAACAAGTATTTATTTGCAATCATATAGTCAGAGTTACTCTTCAGGATTTTTCAAAATTGATGTTTATTTATTGTTTAGTGGATCCTTAGTTTCATATTAGATAGGTCTTCTCTACAGGACGATTTAGAAATAAATGTATGTTTAGCATCAGATAAAGATGTAAGTCACAAGAGTCCACAGATGACTTTTTTGCAAGAAATATATCTTATTAATTGACACAAGGTCGTCAAACATGGACTGTTCCATAAGGGAGTGCCTATGTTTACAAGGTCATATTAGGGCAGAGGTTCCTTACCTGGGCTGTATGTACCCCCCACCCCCCGTGGTACGTTTGTACTCTTCGGGGGGCACATTGGATCTGAGAGAATAGCCAGTACTGAGCAATACATGAGATTGCTCAGTGTCGTGTCTGTTTTTTTTTTTTTTTTTTTTTTTTTTTTATTACTCAAAGAGATTTCATAGTAAAATTTCATCACAATATCAATTGCATTGTTTTTCTTTATCATCCTCAACTTTTAAGGGCACACAGAAATCTATTAAAATTCCAAAGGGGTACAGAAGAAGAAAAAGTTCGGGAACCCCAGTATTTGGGAGTGCTTCTCTGTACTATAGTAGATTCATATCACCCGTGCATCTAATGTCTAGGCCAGTCCCTTACGACCCTGATGATTAGCTGTTGATAAGCCAATCACTGGGCTAGAAACTCTCAATCTCTCGAGAGAGTTCACATAGGCAGGATGTATTTCCACCTATCCTGAGGGATACGTCTTTCAAAAACATCCCTCAGGAGAGGTGGAACATACATCTTACCTATGTGAACTCTCAAGAGAGACTGAGAGTTTCCAACCCTGCAATTGGCTTATCAACACCCAATCAGGAGCGTCGTAAGGGACTGGCCTACACATTAGATGCACGGGTGATGTGAATCTACTACAGTTACGTATGAGTGTGCTTGCCTTTATTTGATCCCAACTTACGACCAATAACCTCAGCAGCAGATTCCCGAAAGCTCTGTATACAGATTTATGTTCTAATATAAGTACGTATAGATAACTGTAGATTTGTTTCTCCAATATCATTATTATTCACATGACATAGTTCTGATCTGGCACGCTGTTGACTGTCATCATATTCTTGCGAGAAAACCACAAAATTAGAGAAATCTTACTCTTTTTACGGACTCCTTCGTAAATCTGTTGTGCCTTCGTCGTTTTCTTACTTTTTGAAGGGAAGTTTGTTACCTTACCTGAAATAATTCAGACGGCGTCTGGAAAGTTTTAAAAGTTACGAAAAAATTGATAAGTTTAGCCCAGATGGCTGTGGCAAATCGTGTTGTGGTTTATCAGAAGTAAAATTACTGGGCGCAAAAGCTGAATTGAAATAATGTGAGGAATGAAAGATAAGTTCATTAGGACCCTCTTGTGTATGTGTGTTTGTGTGTGTGTTTGTGTTTGTATGTGTATGTGTATGTGTGTGTGTTTATGTTTCTGTGTTTACCATTCAGTTTTACGACTGTGGTCAGGAAAGAAATTGAAATTAACAAATAAGAAAAAGTCGGTATCTATATTTAACAGAACCATAATCGAAACAATAGTGCACACACACATAACACCCACACACACACACACACACACACACACACACCACACACACACACACACATATATATATATATATATATATATATATATATATATATATATATATATATATATTCTAATATATATATATATATATATATTTATATATAATATATACTATTATATATATATATATATATACATATATATATATATATATATTTATATATATATATATATATATATATATATATATATATATATATATATATATATATTATATATAATATATATATATATGTATAAGCGAATACCACAGATAAATGATAGTCAGAAATGCAAGCGCTTTCGTCTTTTCTAAGACATTGTCAAGGAGCGAATGAAATAGAATTGGAGAGAAAGGTCTCAGGTACACAACAAGATTAAATATTTCTGCGTGGCTAGGAACCAATTGGTTACCTAGCAACGGGACCTACAGCTTTATTGTGGGATCCGAACAACATTATACCACATAATTAATTTCTAATAACCAGAAACAAATCCCTCTGATTCTACGTTGGCAGAGCAGGGAATCGAACTCGCGACTACCGTATTGGTAGGTGAGCACGTAAACCACTCGCCCAACGAGAAACTGTGATTCAAGCTATAAGCAGGAAGTTAGTTTGTCTTTTAAAGG
>NC_061110.1:15644532-15657032 GCF_015104395.2 Macrobrachium nipponense | reverse complement strand
AGTATATCGAGCTAAAATGTCCTTTAATATCTAATTCACTCTACCTCGGGATTAATATATTTTCATACATGTTTAATTACCCGAAAGGGAATTTTTTAGGCGATAATAGATTTGCCGGCTGATGGGCACGAACCATCGATACCTTCAAATCCAGGACAACAGTGAAGCCTTAACCTACTCCGCCACCGCAAGAGGATATAAGTTTATGCCGCCTGCCACTTCAAATACCTGTCACACTCAGGTATTCGTAGTTATGGAGACTGCATTAAACCCACTCGTCCTCGGTAGCATTGTAGTGCTTTTGTCCGCACGTAGCCATTATATAAGTCATATCACATTACCGTGATTCATATACATATATCGAGCTACAAATGTCCTTTATTATCTAATTTACTCTTCCTCGGAATTAATATATTTTCATATATGTTTTCATATATGTTTTACCGAAGGGGAATATTTTAGGCAATAATAGATTTGCCGGCTGATGGGCACAAACCATCGACACCTTCAAGTCCAGGACAACAGCGGAGTGGGTTAAGGCTTCACTTTCGTCCTGGATTTGAATGTGTCGATGGTTAGTGCCCATCAGCTGGCAAATCTATTATCGCCTAAAAAACTCCCCTTCGGTAAAACATATATGAAAACATATTAATTCCGAGGTAGAGTGAATTAGATATTAAAGGACATTTGTAGCTCGAAATATATATATTATATATATATATATATATATATATATATATATATATATATATATATATATATATATATATACGTGTGTTGGGGTGACGGGGTTTTGTGTGTGTGTGTGTGGTTTGTGGTTGTTGTTGTATGTGCATGTTTGAGTGTATAAATACGTACGTACTTGTGTATCCTTTTGCATTTACGAATTTGCAGATCTTTACATACACACACACAAAATTCGCTATTCCCTTTTTCACCTTAATTCCAAAACATTCCAATTAGAGAGAGAGAGCGAGGGAAAAAAAAACTAAGTAGATATTTAAGGTCCTGCTTAATACTGGGCGCTTCTAAACCGTCGCTGCAGTAATGAAATGGACTTTTAAAGGTGGCCCTTACTAAAAGGAATCTTCTACAGTCATTACCAAGAGAAACTGGCTACTCTGCCTGGAAGGAGTTTCCAGCTAATGTTTACTTGGTCTGGAAAAAATCGCCATTGTTAGAAACATTAATTAGAAAGAATATTGCGATACAACATCTTTTTTCACATGTGCATTATTTTTGCGCGATTAGCTTCTTTTTAGGTTTTTAAGATGTTTTAGTACGTTTTGTTACAAACGTTAATTGGAAAGAATATTGCAAGACCAAAACATTTATTTTGCACATGTGGGCAATTAGTATTAAATGATTAGTTTTTTATTTTTTTTAATTCTTAGTATGTTCTTAGTATGGTTTAAAACGTTTGGTTAGGAACATTAATGTGAAACGATATTGCAAGGGCAACATTATCTCCACATGTTCGTTATTTATGCAGGATTAGTTTAGTATTCTTTCAGTTTATGTTTTTAGTATGACATAGGAATATAAAAAACCGTTTGTAGGCCTCAACACCGAGGGAACTTCATCCGTCCATCTTGGGACACTCAAGTCTCTCGAAAGGAAGTAGACTGTAGTTCTCTGGTACTTCAAACTTCCAATCTTTTCCCCAGGCAATAGTATCTTATTCCAGGGAAGAAACAGAATCTACAACTTTCCCTGAAGTACCTTAAGGTTTTGTGCAGGCTTATGTATATTAATAATATATAATATATATAAATATACTATATTATTATAGATATAGTATTTAATATTAATATAATATATAAATATATAATATTATATACATATAATTATACCAAGTTATATAGTATATATATATATCATATATATATGATATATAATATTATATATATATATAATAGATATATATAATATATATATGTCATATCTATAGCCTTTGTAATATGCATTGTAACTTAGAACTCTACTTTTCCTCCTAGAATCAGGTTCTCCTAACTACCTTCTTGCCTTCTACTCAAGAGATGTAGTTTTGCAAATATACCGTTGTTAAGTTATCATCATGAGTTTGAAACATCTTCGCCTTTATACTAAAAGAAGATACTGACTTAGAGATTATCGTCAAAATCGAAGACGAGGATGGGAAGTACACCACACGATACTTGCGTATAACATCGCAGGTCTAAATAACCTCACAGTGTGGCCTTGTTATGCAAGGCGTAGCACAAACATTGCTGGCAGCTTACCAGATAGACGACAACGGAAGACAACTTAGTTGGCTGCCCAGAATTGGACTAAACCACATCATCCGAAGACTGACAAAATGTAAAATATTAGAAGACAATGAAGGCGAGAGAACCTTCAAGTAACTTCGAATCTCTTATGGCAACATAAGAAACATCTCTCATTATTAATCATTAGAGAGGGTGTACCGTCATTATTGAGCGTCTCTAGCACTTCAAGAAACAAACCGGACGTATCTGCAGCATCGGATCACCATGAATAAGGCAACGGGAAACGAATAATTCCACAAACAAACACCACACGAGCAATAGGCGCACTGAGAATTCGGGTCACTGCGGAAAAGCATCATCAAAAACCAAGGCCGTGACATCACCTAAACAGCAAGATCTTCCTCGTATATACCAAAGCTAAGTACAATTCTTTATTCATTCTGGTGTGTGACTTTGAGTGTTATCCTTACACAAGATCGATCGTCCATTATTCCTGGGGGCGAGTTATATGTTATTCTTAATCTTCCTTTCTTGCAGGAATCTATCTTCAACTTGGATTCTCGCCCAGCAGGCCTTTTTTATCTTTGTTGCTAATTTTTTTTCTTCCAGAAGTTCTCCAGAAATATCCTTATCATATTATCTGTTTTTGATCTTATCATTTTGGGGGACTCTGTTCTTATCCATAACACATTTTTTCTTATCTCATATTGCATATGCATTTACATAGTGGACGAGTGTATTCATATAGATATTTCGATAGGATTGGTAGAAATCGTAGAGATAAGAAAAAAACAAAAGTCACGATGACCACCGCCGCACCCAGTAACCCTACACCTAACCCAGTTGTTACTTTGGTCAGCGCAAGGTCTGCCATTGCTCCCTTTCAAGGCCGGGTCAATGGGTTCTTGTCTCAAAGCGTCGAATCTTGGATCTCGTCAGTAGATGCTCATTTAAAAGCAAAATGCATCACTGACCCATCCGTACAATTACAGGAAGCTAAAAGTTTCATTGACTTTGCTAAAGGAGATGCAGGTTCGTACCCAAGAGGAGTCTCTTTCCAAGAGGCGGATACATGGGATGAATTTAGAATTAGATTACGTGCCATATATGGCGGTGAAGAAGCCTTGGATGTAGTTTTAGCTTTGAGGAACTTCCTTAATCTGGCCTCTATGACTCAGCTTAACGTTGTAGAGAGGGCGACACTATTTGCTGACTGGCTGAATGAATATCAGGATAGTTTGCTTACTTTCACTTAGGTTACGGGAAGGAACATAGCTGTGAAAGATTTTATTAGGCTCACATATTTAACTTGCTTGACAGCTATGTTGCCGGAAGCCTTGGTACGCTGTTTTGATAAGAAACTATCGCCCGATGGTACAGAGCTAGACGTATATAAACAAATTAAGAAACATATGTCTAAGTGCACAGATCTGGACCCCTTGCTTACTCAAGTTTTTGGAAAGAATGAAAGTAAACCACAGCAAGTAAATATTGTCAATAATAACGCAGCAGGGGTAACTTGTTTTAATTGTAAGCATGCAGGGCATTTGATTGCAGACTGCCAAACGCATTATTGTTAAATTCATAACAGCTCCAGTCATTCTTACAATCGTTGCTTTTCTCGTAACCCGCAGCAACATAATGCTAAAACCACACAACCTGTTGCCAATGACAATAAGAAAAAGAATCCTCATTACTATAAGAAGAAACAGGCAAACAGTAACGCTGTTCAAAATCACAAAGAAACAAATCGTGCTTCAGTCAAATTTTTTTAGTGTGCAAAGCAAACCAAATACCACGTAATTAACTCCAGGGGGGGAGAGAATGATGTTGGGTCATTCGTATCAACATCTTTTGAATCAAATAACATGCAGGTTCCCGTAGACTTCCACCGTATACATGCTATAATCAGTAAAGATGAATTATGTCCTACATTGCATGCCGTAAAGTTAGAGCACCGACCCCTCACACTGTTTTTTGATTCCGGTAGACTCATCACATGTTGTTTTCGAACTTCTCTATTGAGAAGTCCGGAGTACGGCTCTCGGGTATTGGAAATAATGAATTAAGTGTAGTAGGAGTAACTCATATTTAGTACATGGTGGGCAAGCACACGCTTACCGATACTTTTATAGTTGTACAAAACATTGATATGTATCCTGCTGTAATTATAGGATACCCGTCTATGGGCATTCAAAACATTATCTTAGCCCCTGCCAAACACGGCGTGTATATCAAAGGAAAATTCTATAAATCTTCTAACACCTTAAACTCAGTTTTGGACAAAAAAGAGACAAACAATCAAACAATAACGTACATTGAGGAACCAATCACTTGTCTCATGAATCATGACATTGTTCAAGTGACCCAACAGAATTCTCGCACACTCGTAATAGCAGCTTGCACGCAAAATCTCGAGTTGAACGTACAATCGAATATATTCTGAAATTCCAGAATGAGATCAATGATTAAGTAGGTAAAATGTTAGTAGAAGGAGTCAATAGGAAATCGAACAGCCCTTATAATTTCCCCTTAATTGTCGTACCGGAAAAAGATCAAACATGGCGTATTTGCGTAGATTTCCGTCACTTAAATGAGGAAATGATTCCCGATCGATTCCCAGTGCCATGTACTGACGATATTTTATCCTTGTTAGGACAGAACAAATATTTCACCAGTTTGGACTTACTTAAAGGCTTTCACCAGATACCTTTAGAAAAGAGAGTATCCCATACACAGCCTTCAGCACAGCCAGGGGACATTATAATTTTTAATTCACCAGAATGATTAATATAGTATTCCGAGACTTGCTAGGGGATACCATGCCTATATGGACGACCTTCTAATCTTTTCTAATACCTTAGAAGAACATTTACTCAAACTAGAGCCAGTGCTACAGAGACTAAGGCAACATAATTTAAGAGTATGGATAACTAAGTGTGAATTTTTCAAAACAGAACTAGTCTATTTAGGTTTTACGGTGTCTAGCCAAGGTCTTAATGTAGTCCATGATAAGGTGTCGGCTATCCGTAACTTTCTGATACCTACTAACGTCAAGGGGATACAGCAATTTTTAGGCTTTAGTTTTTTACGCAACTACTCAATTATAGCTGCTCCTCTAACCGATCTTACGAAGAAGGGCGTAGATTTTATATGGTCTGAAAAGCATCAACAGGCGTTCGATACCTTGAAAGATTGGAATGGATGCAGTTCACCTATCTTAAAATTTCCTGACTTCAGTAAGGAATTCTTTATTGCAAATGACGCCTCAGACCAAAGGGGTAGGACGGGGTACTGCTTCAGCAATATTGACAAACTGTTCTTCCCTATAGCTTTTTATTCACGTAAACTGAGACCTTCTGAAAGTAAATATTCAGTAATAGACAAGGAAGGGCTAGCTATTGGTAACACACTAGGGCATTTTAAATTCATGATATACGGCTATCCTGTCAAGGTTCTTACTGAATATAAGCCCCTCACCGACTTCTTTAAAGGCTTTAGTCACAGCCCTAAGCAAACTCGGTGGCATATGATCATTCAGGACTTTGGCGCAAGGATAGGATATCTACCTGGGAAAGCAAGTATCATTGCTGACGCATTAGCTGAACTAGTAGATATATCAACATCCGTGCCTATTGTTAAAACTGTATCTGAACAGGAAGACCCGGGTTGGAGCGCTGAACTCGTACAGACAGAGCAAAGAAAAGGTCAGCACTTAAAGAAAATAATAGATGCTTTGAACGGGAATCCTAAGGAAAGGGAATATGTGAAGTATACACAGCAGAATTATATAATTAAGGACAATATTCTGTGTAGATCCGTGACAAGGAAAACCCGCAGCACCCCGCAGGTGACTAACGACCAGGTAGTGGTTCCAGTCTCGCTTATACCAATCATCTTAAACCGGTTGCATTCCAATCCATTTCATGGTCATCCAGGATTCTCTATCATGTCACAAAAAGCCAAGTCATTATTTTATTGGCATACGATGCTTACAGATATAAAAAAACACTTAGCTAATTGTCGCACTTGTCAGGAAAACAAAGGGCACACAAAGACACCTGTCAGCTTGGGTACCTATCCCGTGCCCAACCAACCCTTTGAAAGAGTACACTTAGATTTATTAACAGGGCTTTACGGGTCTGACCGAGGAAATAAGCACCTCTTAGTGATAATAGATGTCTTGACTCGATATACAGAATTGATAGCACTAAAACAAAACAAACCGCAATTGAATGTGCTAGGAAATTTTACGAGTGCTACATTTGTAAACATGGAATTCCAACCACACATGATAATCTCTGACTCGTGTGGAGAATTCAATAATCATTTCCTTAACTCGTGTGAATTCCTTTGCATTAAAAAAATCAATACCATGGTTTATCACCCAAAGTCTAATGGATTAGTTGAAAGGGTAAATAGGAAGGCGTTAAACGTATTACGAGTTACACTCGGGGGAATGGATCCCAACTGGGATATTGCCATACCTGCGGTTCTAAGTACTCTTAACCATTCATATCATGTATCTATCAAAATGTCGCTGCACGAGGCATTGTACAGTACCCCAGCTAGGACACCTTTCCATGTATTTACGCCTACAACCCATTTATCAAATCCCCTACGGGATGGTATGGAAGGAAGTGTAAGCCGATATAATATACTTCGTAAGAATTTAGAAGAATCACAAATCATAATGAAAAGAAATCATGATAAAATCGCTATCCCAACAAATCATATACAGTAGGTGACCAAATCTATATACAAGTATATGTTAGCAAGGGATTAAACTACAGCTAACACCAAGTTTTGAAAGGACCCGTTTAGCATTTTAGAAATATTAACGGCCAACAGATTAAAAGTTCAAAACATATCCAACCTACTGATGTAAGAATAATACCATTGGCTCATGTTCGCAGTTAAGAAATGGGGTAGAAAGAAAGAGAGAAAAAAAACAAGAAGAATTTATGTATGCCTATATATGAAACATAGCTAATAAAAAATTATCTATGAAACTTGCATGATAAAAGTATGTATATATAATATTTGTATGAAAATATTTTTTCTGTTTTGTATAGAAGTAGCTAATTCAAACATGAGTAATTACATATATTTCACTAATTGCAGGTTTCCAACATGAAGCTTATATTGTTCGAATTGGTACTGTTTGTTCAGACATTCTTGTCGTGTGGGAAGAGTGCTAAAACAAAAAATATACATTTTACAAATGGCTCTATAATTGAAAGAACAGAGGACGTTTTCATTACAGCAAGCAATAGTTACTTAGAAGTTGATTTGCGAGAGATTTTCCTGCCAGAAGATGAGTCATTACCTAAAAGCGACCTTGTCGCGGTTTGCCGAATCATTGAATCAGTTACATCAACGTCATTTTCCTTTTAATCCAGAGATTTCGCTAGCACAAACTTTAAGTGTCGCAGAAATGTTATCATTCTACTTGCAAAACAAAACTGCTGAAGCAGAATGTCTGGCTCGTGATCTGCTTATGTGGACCGTGAGACACAGTAGTCTAGAAAAGCGTAACCGGTTTATATTTGCTGCACTCAACGTCTTCGGGTTTGTTGCAAGTTAGGTTTAGGAATTTCAAATCGTTTTAACATTAATGATCAGAATAAGAGAACTGAATTTTTGCAGCATGAAAATGAATTAGTTTTTTCCGAACTTTGTAAACAATTATCATCAATTAATCAACTTATGACATTAGTGAACGAACATTCCAGTAATATCAATCAGATGATGGAGGTGCAACACTTGCTGGCAACATTAGCATATTACAGTTCTAAGGTAGACCATATCCGTACAAAAATTTCACATTTTATCAAAAATCAAAGACTATGTGGAAGCTATCACACTAGCTACAAAAGGTGTTCTGTCGCCACATCTTTTGCCTATGCAAGATTTAACATTAACTTTAGAGAACGGACGAGAGAAACTTGGTTATATTCCTTTGTTAGATGCGCATAAGATAGAATTTTATTATAGCTTAATATCAGTAAGTGTTGAGAATTACTGGATCATGATTACCATTCCTTTTAATTCTTCTGATGCCTGGCAATCTTACAAAATTGCACTGTTTCCAACTTTCATGACGAATAACTCATTACCAGTAATATCTAATCTGACGGGACACGTATTGATTTCCCCTAATAAGGAAACATTCACGGTTATCAGAGACCCAGGATAGGTTATTCATCACTGTTTCAGATGACATGGGTAATAAAGTTTGTGCAGCTGACTCCTTTGAATTCCACCATATATCAGGTGATTCATGCGAGTTACGTCTAGTGCTAAAACGGCCTCTCTCTCTCACACACGTGAACGATGTCTGAAACAACTTTACCCTTTTGACGAGCATAAGTTCGCTTACAGGCTGAATAACGGATCGTGGATATGATACGACAGAGCAGGGTTTCACGTCGCTTACCCGGACGAATCAACGGCCTCTTCACGGATGTTCGTCGCTGCGGACCGCTGCAGTGGTGTTGCGCCCAACTACATGGTCCGGGGAGTAAGCACCATCATAAGGGAATAAGCTTACTTCGCGAATTTTTCTTGGTCAAGTACCATCATCCCAGCTTTACCCCTTCCATACACGTGAAAGTGGCCCCATCAACTATCCAAATTGTCTGGTATGGACCGCACTTCAAGGCTTACCCTGTTGCCGAGGACCTAGGTTCTACACACTGCTAGCTGTGACGTGCGTGTTGGTGGTGGTTCTCGTCACCGCTAAAGTATTTGCTTGGAGTAGGTTGAGGCAAACAAGAATGGATCATCAACAGAAATGTCGTACCCCGTCTTGACACTTACCCGTTAGCCTAAAGGCATTTGAATTTAGAGCCACTAGATACTGGCTATTTCATTTGACGGGGAGAAGTGTTTGGAATTGAGATTTGTGTGAAAAGCGGTTTGAACGCTGGCTAATGTGTAACAGGAACCTCCGTGACATTGCATTCCATATGTAAGTATGAGAAGCTTAATTATCATTTATCATTCAATATATCTAGTAGCGCACCTAATATAATCAATTGAAGTTCTACAATTAATCAACATGCTGTGTGTGTACGCACCAGGAATCTATATGAGTGCACACTTATCTGCATTTATTTGAATCATTATATACTATATATATATATATATATATATATATATATATATAGATATATATATATATATATATATATATATTATATATATATATATATATATAACATATATATATATATTATATATATATATATATATATATATATATATATATATATATATATATATATATATATATATATATATATATATATATATATAGTATATATATATATATATATATATATATATATATATATATATATGTATATATATATATATGTATATAATATATATATATATATATATATATATATATATATATATATATATATATATATATATATATATATATATATATATATATATATATATATATATATATATGTATATGTATATATGACTGGTAAAAGTGTTCTGTAACAACAGAATTTCCATCCTAATAAAAGGAGCCCATAAACACAAATTTAGAGAGAGAAAATACTATATTTCAGAGACTGCTGTCTCTCTTCTTAGGGATATGAATGAGAAAAGTTTACAGAAAAGGTGGTATTTATACCAAGAGATTCGTCACAAGTAAGCCAATTTAGGTCACCCCCGCTGATAATCTTTCCTTTAATCTTCTTAAGCGTTGGTTTGAATGAACACTGCGTCGACGATGTCCAATGTTTCCAATTCCCTTTTGAGATGTTCATTACCTGCTTCTCTTTTATTAAGGCCGATTCCATCATTTGACTCTTGTACCGCAAGTTGCTGCTATAAATTACACGTGACATATTCCAGTTTATTCTATGGTTATGTTCATTTATATGATTGAAAATAGCCGAGTTCTGTTGTCCATACCTAACTGACCGTTTGTGTGTTAATTAATCTCTGGGCAAGTGATTTACCTGTAAATCCGATGTAAGATGGTCACAGTCCTGGCATGGGATCTCATACACCCCAGAGTTCTTTGGGCGAGTCTTTGTTGGACGTTAATCAGGGATTTGCTAAGGTATTTGGGTAGGTAAATGCAAAGGGTTGGATTCCCAGGGGTGTGAGTTACTCTCTTAATCGTCTCCAGGTGGGGAATTTTATTTTATTGTTGGGTGTGTCTCTGGTCTTGTCTTAGGGGGTCGGTAGAAAATTACGTTTGCTTTTTGAATTGCTTTCTCAATTATATGGTCAGGATACTTTAAAGATGAAAGTTGCTTGCGAATTAGTTCAAATTCTTTTTCCATGAAATCTGGGGAACAAATTCGTAAGGTTCTTAAGAACAGGTTGCTAGCTAGAACCTATCTTGATAGTATTGTCATGATAGCTAAAGTAGTGAATATATGAAAGTGAGAACGTTGGTTTTCTGTATATGGTAACAAAATTTGTATTCTGTCGTGTCTCTGATTATTAAAACATCAAGAAAAGGAATTTTGTTGTCTGTTTTCCCATTCAACTTTAAATTTGATGCTGGGCACTAATGCGTTTAATTTTGAGAGGAATTCATTAAAATTACCCCACTATCCCAAATGTTGTATGTCATCCACGTATCTCATCCACAGCATGTTTTTTGGGTTTTATTGCATTTATTACTGTAGTTTTCAAGTATTCCATGTACAGATTGGCTAAAATAGGACTTAAAGGGACTACCCATACTACACCCGAATTTTTGCTTGTAGAATACAAATTTACCATATACAGAAAACCAACGTTTCTCACTTCATATATTCACTACTTTAGCTATCATGACAATACTATCAAGATAGGTCTAGCTAGCAACCTGTTCTTAAGAACCTTACGAATTTGTTCCCAGATTTCATGGAAAAAAAGAATTTGAACTAATTCGCAAGCAACTTTCATCTTTAAAGTATCCTGACCATATAATTGAGAAAGCAATTCAAAAAGCAAACGTAATTTTCTACCGACCTCCTAAAGACAAGACCAGAGACACACCCAACAATAAAATAAAAATTCCCCACCTGGAGACGATTAAGAGAGTAACTCACACCCTTGGGAAATCCAACCTTTGCATTTACCTACCAAATACCTTAGCCAAATCCCTGATTAACGTCCAACAAAAGACATCGCCAAAGACTCTGGGGTATATGAGATCCCATGCGAGGGACTGTGACCAATCTTACATCGGATTTACAGGTAAATCACTTGCCCAGAGATTAATCAACAAACAAAACGGTCAGTTAGGTATGGACAACAGAACTCGGCTATTTTCAATCATATAAATGAACATAAACCATAGAATAAACTGGATATGTCACGTGTAATTTATAGCAGCAAACTGCCGGTACAAGAGTCAAATGATGGAACGGCGCCTTAGTAAAAGAGAAGCAGGTAATGAAGATCTCAAAAGGGAAGGAATTGGACACGGACATCGTCGACGCAGTGTTCATTCAACCAACGCTTAAGAAGATTAAAGGAAGATTATCAGCGGGGGTGACCTAAATTGGCTTACTTGTGGACGAATCTCTTGGTATAAATACCACCTTTTCTGTAAACTTTTCTCATTCATATACCTGAAGAGAGAGACAGCAGTCTCTGAAATATAGTACTTTTCTCTCTACATTTTGGTGTTTTTTATGGGCTCCTTTTATTAGATATAGTATATATATATATATATATATATATATATATATATATATATATAATATATATATATATATATATATATATATATATATATATATATATAATATATATATATATAATATGTTTATACGATCACAAGTATCACGTGAAGATTGTATATCAAGAGCCGGTCAGGAAAAAAATGGAAAAAGACATCAGTACCTAGCGCTTCCGTGTATTCTTGATACACCTCATCAAGGTACAATATATAATAGAATGAAAAATAGCTTCGAAATATCAAAGGTAAACATAAAAACAAAAAAGTAAAATACAGAACAATCAAAACAGCCTATCAAGAAGCAAATGGTCCACAGCCTAGAATTACACTTAAAGGACAACAACAAATGGAAATGGAAATACTAAGCAGTAAATTACATAGTTACGAAGTTGTCAACAATACATTTCGTAAGCCAATTATCTAGTTTATATTGTCCGTTGCTAATATTAAAAACACTACTTGACTTATATTTTTATTATACTAGATTCTATAATGTTTCTTATTTTAATAATGTCCTATACAAAATAAAATTTTATTTG
>NC_061110.1:15629532-15642032 GCF_015104395.2 Macrobrachium nipponense | reverse complement strand
GAAGTGCACGAGAGAGTGCATCTGGGATGCACAGGGACTTGCTGGCACGCCACACCGTAGTAAATTGGTATTGTGCCTTGCGCTCCTTCATTCGCTGGAGCCATGGGTTTTCGACCGTGTTTAGCATGTAGCTGTTGATGTTGGGCACCAATGGGCAATGGTCAGTTTGTAGGGTAAAGGCTGGGAGTTCTTTGAGGTAAAGGTAGCACTTTGTAAGGGCCCAGTCTTATCTTTCTTATATTTTACATTCTTTAATTATTATTATTATTATTATTTTTTTTTTTGCTCTATCACAGTCCTCCAAATCGACTGGGTGGTATTTATAGTTTGGGGTTCTGGGTTGCATCCTGCCTCCTTAGGAGTCCATCACTTTTCTTACTATGTGCGCCATTTCTAGGATCAGCCACTCCCTTTTCCCCGTTTGCATGAGTCCTGGAGCTACTTCAGCCTCTAGTTTTTTTCTAGATTCCTTTTCAGGGATCTTGGGATTGTGCCTAGTGCTCCTATGATTATGGGTACAATTTCCACTTGCATATCCCATATCCTTCTTATTTCTATTTTTAGATCTTGATACTTGTCCATTTTTTCCCTATCTTTCTCTTCAACCCTGGTGTCCCATGATATTGCGACATCAATGAGTGATACTTTCTTCTTGACTTTGTCAATCAACGTCACGTCTGGTCTATTTGCACGTATGACCCTATCTGTTCTGATACATAGTCCAGATGATCTTGCCTGATCGTTTTTCTATCATCCTTCAGGCTGGTGCCGTACACTTATTACTGCAAGGTAGCTGATGTTTCTTGCACAGGCTCCCGTGGAGGGCTTTTGCCACTGAATCATGCCTCTTTTTGTACTGGTTCAGTGCAAGTGCTGGACATTCGCTTGCTATGTGGTTCATGGTTTCATTTTTCATATTGCACTCTGTAGCCATTTCCATGTGTTATCGCTGGCTAGTTCTTTAGTCTGTCTCATGTGTTGTCCGTGCATTGGTTTGTTGTGCTAGTCCTCTGTTCTGTTTATCATTCTCCTGTCTCTGTATATTTCTGGGTCTTCGTCTACTTTTATCAGTCCTTCTTCCCATGCACTCTTGAGCCACTCGTTTTCACTGGTTTTCAGATATTGCTCCAGTGCTCTGTTCTCGATGTTGACGCAGTCCTCTATACTTAGTAGTCCTCTCCCTTCTTCCTTTCGTGTTATGCATAGTCTGTCCGTATTTGCTCTTGGGTGTAGTGCTTTGTGTATTGTCATATGTTTCCTGGTTTTCTGATCTATGCTGCGAAGTTTTGTCTTCGTCCATTCGACTATTCCTGCGCTGTATCTGATTGATAACATACAATACCCATGTGTTTATGGCTTTTATCATATTTCCGGCGGTGAATTTTGACTAGAGTATCGCCTTGAGTTTCATCTCTCGGTGTTTTATATCCCCTCCTTCCATTATTCCCAGGTATTTGTATCCCGTCTCATCTACGTGTTTGATATTGCTCCCATCTGGTAGCTTTATCCCTTCAGTTCTCGTTACTTTGCCTTTTTGTATGTTGACTAAGGCGCATTTTTCTATTCCAAACTCCACCCTGAAGTCCCCAGATACAATCCTTACAGTCTGGATTAGGGTATCTATTTCCTTTTTGCTCTTACCATACAGCTTGATGTCGTCCATGAACATCAGATGGTTAATTCTGTTGCTTCTTTTCTTGAGTTGGTACCCGGCATCCATCTTCTGTAGTACTTTTGTCATGGGAATCATGGCTACTATGAAGAGTAGTGGGGACAGTGAGTCGCCCTGGAAGATCCCTCTCCTGATATTAACCTCTGCTAGTCTTATTCCAGACCTTGTAAGTATTGTATTCCAGTTGCGCATTGTATTTTTGAGGAGGCTGATGGTGTTTTTTCCTCTGCCCCATATATTTTGTTTTTCAGGCATTCTATTAGCCATGTGTGTGGTATCATGTCGAAGGCTTTCTTATTGTATATCCATGCCATACTTAGGTTGGTTTTCCTTCTCATACTGTTCTTCATTACCATTTTGTCTATCAGGAGCTGGTCTTTTGTGCCCCTACATTTCCTTCTGCAGCCTTTCTGCTGGTGGGGGATTGTGTTTGTCTCCTCTAGGTAGTTGTATAGCCTTTCACTGATGATACCTATTAGTAACTTCCACATTATTGGTAGGCAGGTGATAGGCCTGTAGTTACTGGCTATATTTCCCTTACTCTTGTCTTTTTGTACCAAGGATGTTTCTTCCTGTGGTCATCCATTTGAACGCATGGTGATTTGAGATACAATGCTGGAGTGGTTCTGCTATTCGTGGGTGTAGGGCCTTGAAGATTTGAGCCAGTATCCATGGACTTCAATAGGACCTGTTGGCTTTCCAGTTTGGCATTTTCTTTAGTTGGTGTCTGACTGTGTCTGTCATGATCTCTGTGAATATTTGTTTTATCCTCCTGTTTCTTCTTCCTTTACTTCCTGGAGCCATGTTGCATGTTTGTTGTGTAAAACCAGATTGCTCCATATGTTTTCCCAGAGTCTCTTACTTGGTTCGGCTTCAGGAATTTCTTGGTGGTTGTCTTCCCCTCTTAGTTGGCTGTATAGTCTTTTCTGGTTGGTTCCGAATAGTTTGTTCTGTTGGTATCCCTTATTCCTGTTCATGTACCATTGGATCTTATGTGCTTTGGCCTTAAACCTCTGTTTTACATCTTCTATTGTGTTGTTTAGTCCCTTCTCTTGTACTTTGTATTTCTCGTTCAGTTCCTCCCTTGTTTTCTTGCTTCTTAGCCTTTTTTCTGCAATCTCTTTCAGTTTACTCAAGTCAGATCTCATCAAAATGATTTGCTTTTCCAGGCGCCTTTTCCAAGGCGGTTGCTGTTTTGATTTCTCTTGGGTTGGTTGCGCTGGTGTTCGAATCCCCATCAGTTGTACTACTAATCTTGCTCCTGCATATGCCAAGTTATTTGTTTCTGTGATGCTGGTGGTGTGTATTATACCCATTATTTCATTGACCTCACTTGTTTTCTCCCTTAATGTCTTGGTGTTTTAGGCTTTCATGGAGGGGATCTTTGTTCTTTCTGTATCTGGCTCCATCCATTGTCTAATCTTTTCTAGCCATTATTGTTAGTATTATTAATATTTTTTGTTCTATTTTTCCTACAATTCACTTCTCAGCTCAGCGATGTTTCTGAGTAACTGGCCAATATTCATATTGGGAATTTTCAAAAATTGTAAATGCTGAAGGAATCTTTTATTAGAACGGGACTATCAGGTCCAAGTCAAGCAGGGTCGTCGTCAGTGCCGGTATTATTCCGTAAGAGTAGTTCGTTCGGGGCCAGGGTCGTCTTTGGATTAAGGGCTGGTGTTGGTGCTGGTATAGCTGGTATTACGTGACGTTTCGACCTTCTCGTAGGTCATCTTCGAACGAGTCGGTTGAAGAGACTAGCAAGAAAGTTTGCGGAACGGTATTTATAGCGGCACGGACCTAGAGTTGCATTCTCATTGGTCGGGCCGGTCTTGGGCGAAGCCGTGGATCTCGCCTCGAAGGTCTCGGGGATTCTCTTGTGCGCGAGCTCCACAGTGGTGTGCCTGGGGATGAACGTCAGGAATTCCGTCTGTAGCAGGAATCGTATCATCCTGTGGGGGCTCCTGATTATCTGGCATCGGTGGGGGTCGCTCGCTGCTCTCCGGGTGGCGGTGGAAGGAGAAACGCTTTCTTGAGTTATATTTAAGTTTGGTTTCTCCTTACCTATATGAAGGGCTTCTAGGAGGCGCAGACGTCGGGGATCTGTTGTCTGATCTATTATATGATATTAGGGATATATCATTTCTTTTTATCCGTGTTGTTATGAGCAGTCCTGGCGTGGTTGAATATGGCTCCTTCTTGGGAGTGGCAGAGATTCGCTTGGAGAAACGCATGGAGGTCATACCGACGTATTTGCCGAGGCATCCTCGGACGGGTCATGTGTAACGGTAGACCACACTCGTCTTCTTCAAGGGAACCTGCAGGGGCACCGAAGGGTTGTTTTTTCTCATCACCAGGCTGCTCGTCTTCTTCGTTTTATAATATATAATTTTATTTTTATACTGTCTGGGTCGGTGGGGCTGAGGTTTTCCTCGATGATCTTTTTGAGGGCTTGTTCGTCCGTCCTCATTGTACCTCCGGAGAGCAGCGAGCGACCCCCCGACGATGCCAGATAATCAGGAGACCGCCCCCACCAGGATGATACGATTCCTGCTACAGACGGAATTCCTGACGTTCATCCACCCCAGGCACACCACTGTGGCGCTCACACAAGAGAATCCCCGAGACCTTCGAGGCGAGATCCACGGCTTCGCCCAAGACCGGCTCGACCAATGAGAATGCAACTCTAGGTCCGTGCAGCTATAAAATACCGTTCCGCAAACTTTCTTGCTACAGTCTCTTCAACCGACTCGTTCGAAGATGACCTACGAGAAGGTCGAAACGTCACGTAATACCAGCTATAGCACCACACCAGCCCTTAATCCAAAGACGACCCTGGCCCGAACTGAACTACGCTTACGGAATAATACCGGCACTGACGACGACCCCTGCTTGACTTGGACCTGATATCCTGTTCTAATAAAGATTACTTCAGCATTTACAATTTTTTTTGAAAATTCCCAATATGAAATATTGACCAGTTACTCAGAAACATCGCTGAGCCTGAGAAGCGAATTGTAAGGAAAATAGAAAAAAACAATATATAAATCCAACTCGCTTAATTCTGCCATCCTTTTTAACAGTATTTGCCTAAAAGAGGGTCTTCTACCAAAATAGTATTAATATTATTATTAATTAGTTATTATTATTGATTATTATTATTATTATTATTATTATTATTATTAATAATAGAGGTTAGTTTATCAAGTTTCATCTTAGTGAGTCAAGCTTTGCTATTTTTTCTCATTTTACATTCTTTAAGTTATTATTATTATTATTATTATTATTATTATTATTATTATTATTATTATTATTATTATTATTATTATTATTATTATCAATGGAGGTATTTTTATCAAGTTTCATCTTACAGAATCAAGCTTTGCATGTTTTCTCATATTTCATTCTTTAATTATTCATATTATTATTATTATTATTATTATTATTATTTATTATTTATTTTTGCTCTATCACAGTCCTCCAATTCGACTGGGTGGTATTTATAGTGTGGGGTTTCGGGTTGCATCCTGCCTCCTTAGGAGTCCATCACTTTTCTTACTATGTGCGCCGTTTCTAGGCTCACACTCATCTGCATGAGTTCTGGAGCTACTTCAGCCTCTAGTTTTTCTAGATTCCTTTTCAGGGATCTTGGGATTGTGCCTAGTGTTCTTATGATTATGGGTACAATTTCCACTGGCATATCCCATATCTTCCTTATTTCTATTTTCAGATCTTGATACTTATCCATTTTTTCCCCTCTCTCTTCAACTCTAGTGTCCCATGGTATTGAGACATCAATGAGTGATACTTTCTTCTTGATTTTTTCAATCAACGTCACGTCTGGTCTATTTGCACATATGACCCTATCTGGTTCTTGACTTACCATACGTTCGAGAGGATCTTTGCCTTTGATCATTTTTTCCTATCAACCCTTCAGGTTGGTGCTTCCGTTACCACCTTATTACTGCAAGGTAGCTGATGTTTCTTGCACAGGCTCCCGTGGAGGGCTTTTGCCACTGAATCATGCCTCTTTTTGTACTGGTTCCGTGCAAGTGCAGGACATTTACTTGCTATGTGGTTTATGGTTTCATTTTTCGTATTGCACTTCCTACATATGGGAGAGATGTTATTTCTGTCTATTGTTTGTTGAACATATCTGGTTCTTAGGGACTGATCTTGTGCCGCTGTTATCATTCCTTCAGTTTCCTTCTTGAGCTCTCCCCTCAGTAGCCTTTGCCATGTGTAATCGCTGGCTAGTTCTTTAGTCTGTCTCATGTAATTTCCATGCATTGGTTTGTTTTGCCAGTCCTCAGCTCTGTTTGTCATTCTTTACCTTGCGCTGTATAATTTCTGGGTCTTTCGTGCTACTTTTATCAGTCCTTCTTCCCATGCACTGTTGAGCCACTCGTTTTCACTGGTTTTCAGATATTGCCCCAGTGCTCTGTTCTCGATGTTGGCGCAGTCCTCTATACTTAGTAGTCCTCTCCCTTTATGTATTTTCATATGTTTCCTATTTTTCTGATCCATGCTGTGAAGTTCTGCCTTCGTCCATTCCGCTATTGCTGTTCTGTATCTGATTACTGGCACTGCCCATGTGTTTATGGCTTTTATCATATTTCCGGCGTTGAGTTTTGATTTGAGTATCGCCTTGAGTCTCTGCATATATTCTTTCTTGATCGTGTCTTTCATCTCTTGGTGTTTTATATCCCCTCCTTCCATTATTCCTAGGTATTTGCATCCAGTTTCACCATATGTTTGATGTTGCTCCCATCTGTAGCTTTATCTTTTCAGTCCTTGTTACTTTGGTTTGCCCTTTGTATGTTGACTAAGGCACATTTTTCTATCCAAGCTCCATCCTTATGTCCCCAGATACAATCCTTTCAGTATGGATTAGGGTATCTATTTCCTTTATGCTCTTACCATACAGCTTGATGTCGTCCATGAACATCTGATGGTTAATTCCAAATTCCATCCTTATGTCCCCAGATACAATCCTTACAGTCTGGATTAGGGTATCTATTTCCTTCTTGCTCTTACCATACAGCTTGATGTCGTCCATGAACATCAGATGGTTAATTCTGTTGCCTCTTTTCTTGAGTTGGTACCTGGCATCCATCTTCTGCAGTACTTTTGTCATAGGAATCAAGGCTACCACGAAGAGTTGTGGGAACAGTGAGTTGCCCTGGAAGATCCCTCTCCTGATATTAACCTCTGCTAGTCTTATTCCAGAGCTTGTAAGTATTGTATTCCAGTTGCGCATTGTATTTTTGAGGAAGCTGATGGTGTTTTCCTCTGCCCCATATATTTTCAGGCATTGTATTAGCCATGTGTGTGGTATCATGTCGAAGGCTTATTATTGTCTATCCATGCCATGCTTAGGTTGGTTTTCCTTCTCCTACTGTTCTTCATTACCATTATGTCTATCAGGAGCTGGTCTTTTTTGCCTCTACACAGCCTTTCTGTTGGTGGGGGATGGTGTTTGTCTCGTCTAGGTAGTTGTATAGCCTTTCGCTGATGATACCTGTTAGTAACTTCCACATTATTGGTAGACAGGTGATAGGCCTGTAGTTACTGGCTATATTTCCCTTACTCTTTTCTTTTTGTACTAAGGATGTACTTCCTGTGGTCATCCATTTGGGTGCATAGTGATTGGAGATACAATGCTGGAGTTGTTGTGCTATTCGTGGATGTATAGCCTTGAAGTTTTTGAGCCAGTATCCATGGACTTCATAGGGACCTGGGGCTTTCTAGTTTGGCATTTTCTTTAGTTGGTGTCTGACTGTGTCTGTCGTGATCTCTGTGAATCTTTGTTTTATTCTCCTGTTTCTTTTTGCCTTGACTTCCTGGAGCCATGTTGCATATTTATTGTGTGATACCGTATTGTTCCATATGTTTTCCCAGAGTCCTTTACTTGGTTCGGCTTCAGGAATTTCTTGGTGGTTTTCTTCCCCTCTTAGTTGGCTGTATAGTTTTTTTTGGTTGGTTCCAAATAGTTTGTTTTGTTAGTATCCCTTATTCCTGTTTATGTACCGTTAGATCTTATGTGCTTTGGCCTTAAGCCTTTGTTTTACATCTTCTATTGTGTTGTTTAGTCCCCTATCTTGTACTTTGTATTTCTCATTGAGTTCCTCCCTTGTTTTCTTACTTCTTAGCGTTTTTTCTGCCATCTCTTTCAGTTTAGTCAAGTCAGCAGATCTCATCACCATGATTTGGTTTTCCAGGTGCCTTTTCCAATGCGGTTGCTGTTTTGGTTTCTGTTGGGTTGGTTGTGCTGGTGGTGATGGTGTTCGTATCCCCATCAGCTCTGCTACTAATCTTGCTCCTGCATATGCCAAGTTATTTTTTTCTGTGATACTAGTGGTGTGTATTATGCCCATTATTTCATTTTGACCTCACTTGTTCTCTCCCTTAAGTTTTTTGGGTGTTGTAGGCTTTCATGGAGGGGATCTTTGTTCTTTTCTGTATCTGGCTCCATCCATTGTCTAATCTTTTCTACCCATTTCGTCCTCTCTGTTACTTCGTCGGTGTTTTTCTTCTTGTTATTGTTTGATACCTCATCGTCCCTTTCGTCTTCTGTGGCATCGCCTCTCAGTTCGTCTTCTTGTAATTCGTTGTTGTGTGTCATTTCCCTTTCCAGTTCCTCTCTTTCTGTTGGGGAGAGCCAGTTCTTTTTCTTTATGTTCCTTACTTGGTCTGCCAGCCTCTGCTCTGTTTAAGGAAATTATTGTAAAGATACTTTCCCAAGGAATCAACGCCGAAGAGAACGGTCACCCATCCAACGGCTGACTAGCCCCAATGTTGCTTAACCAGTCCATTGACAACCTAACCCCTTCTGCCACGGCGCCACATATTATAATAATAATAAAATAATAATAATAATAATAACTAATAATAATAATAATAATTATTATTATTATTATTATTATTCTTACTAATGGAGCTATCCGATTAACTTTTTACCTCATTAAATGAAGCCTTGCTATCTCTCTTATATTTACATTCATTAATTATTATTATTATTATTATTATTATTATTATTATTATCAGAGTTATTTTATCAACTTTTTATCTCACTGAATCCATCCTTGCTATCTTTCTTTTATTTACATTTTATAGTTATTATTATTATTATTATTATTATTATTATTATTATTTGGTCAATCACAGTCCTACAATTCGACTGGGTGGTATTTATAGTGTGAGGTTCCGGGTTGCATCCTGCCTCCATAAGAGTCCATCTTGATAGGGGATGGCGTTTGTATCCTATAGGTACTTGTATAGCCTTTCACTGATGATACCTGTTAGTAACTTCCACATTATTGGTAGGCAGGTGATAGTCCTGTAGTTACTGGCTATATATTTCCCTTACTCTTGTCTTTTTGTACTCAGCATGTTCTTCCTGTGGTCATCCATTTATGGGCATGGTGATTTGTGATACAATGCTGTAGTTATTCTGCTATTTGTGGGTGTAGAGCCTTGAAGTTTTTGAGCCAGTATCCTCGGACTTCATCGGGACCTGGGGCTTTCCAGTTGGGCATTTTCTTTAGTTGGTGTCTGACTGTGTCTGTTATTATCTCAGTGAATCTTTGTTTTATTCTCCCTGTTTCTTCTCCCTTAACTTCCTGGAGCCATGTTGCATGTTTGTTGTATGTTGTGTGATACCGGATTGTTCCATATGTTTTCCCAGTCTCTTACTCGGTTCGGCTTCAGGAATTTCTTGGTGGTTATCTTACCCTCTGTATAGTCTTTTCTGGTTGGTTCTAAATAGTTTGTTCTGTTGGTATCCTTTATTCCTTGTTCAGATACCGTTGGATCTCATGTTCTTTGGCCTTAAGCCTTTGTTTTACATCTTCTATTGCGGTTTTTAGTCCCCTCTCCTGTACTTTGTATTTCTCCTTCAGTTCCTCCATTGTTTTCTTACTTCTTAGCTTTTTCTGGCATACTTTACTGTTATTAATGGAGCTATTCTATTAAGTTTCCATCCTACTAAATCAAGCTTTCCTATCTTTCTTATACTTACATTCTTCAATTATTATTACTATTATTGGGAGGTCTAACGAAAATACCAACCCCCCTCCCCCAAAAAAAAGATGATGATGAAAATGGAACCAAAGGATAAGCTGAGGATAATAAAAGAGAGACCCAGCGTCCTTTCCCTAAGGTCCCCAGCCGTCTTCGCAATCCTGTTTCCTATTTTCTTATTCTTTCGCCATTTGCAAAAAAAAAAAAAGAATATATATATATATATATATATATATATATATATATATATATATATATATATATATATATATATATATATATATATATATGTCCTTCGACTAGATCAGATTTTTCATTATTTCACATTCATCGAAGAATGCAAAAGTGAAAATGATAAGTATCTTTTATGAAGCCGGAATTTTCAAGTAAGGGATCTTTTTCTGGTGGTTTTCAGGGACTTTGTGTCTTAATTGTTTGGCTACACCTTGAAAAGTAAACTTAGCATTAAATTTCTTATGTTAAATAAAACCATTTCATAATGAATGCTCTATTTACAGCAATATGAACAACCAACGTTCGACAATCTCTCAAAAATTAGAATTCGAGAAATTCAAGAAATTAAATAATGTCAGATCAGCTCATTGAAATCCAGACACATTGATTTCTTGGGAAGACGAGACACCGTCGGAGGAGATTCTTGGAAAATCAGGAGTGAAGACCTCATCCTTCTGGGAATGAAATTTGCAACGAATGTTGATCCAGATCTGGATCTCTAGGGCTTCCTTGCAAAAAAAAAGACACTTTTATCTCTGTTGCAAAGCCTTCCAGTGATGGCATTTGGGAATCTTGACGCGATGGTGTATTGACGAAGAGGAAGGAGGCTTCCGATCCCAACGCTTGAGAAATATTTTCTTTTCCTTTCAAAAAAACAAAAAAACAAAAAACAAAATGCAAATGATTGATTATGATGTAATGAAGCACTGCCAATTGAGATTGAACTGATGCTCCTGCAACAATGATCAGCCTGAAGCATGGTGTAATTGACATGTGGTATAAAAAAAAGGAGTCTAATCAGCGGGATATTTGTTAATATTTGCTTCAGAATTACGTAAAAGGAAAGGAAAATAAACTTCATTGAGAATGTCAACACAAGACGACCCAGATGTGATAAACATCCTCACGGATGATGGTCGCAGTAATTTGTTGTTGATTTCCGTTCCCGAAAACATTTTCGAGTCATAAGATCCTATCTAGATTTTTTCCTAAATGAAAGAAAACATTTCAGGAGGCCATATTGTATTATTTCTGTAAGGTAACTTACTTATCTCGGAAAATTACGTTCGCTTACCTTGTTTATACTCGCTTTATGAATTTAGCCTGTATATGTGCAAAAAGCTTCATAATAATTCTAAATGGCGAAAGACTAAACGTATATTGTATATTTTGCGTCTATCTTGCATAGGGGTGCACATTCCTATACACGAATGAGCTTTGTTTAGGGCCAAAGATAATGGCATATTTGAAGTCGGTTTTTCTTTTCGTTAAAGTCATTCTTGCACACGTCCTTCCCTCCCCCTCCCCTCTCCCCCTCCCCCTCCCCCCTATGCTCCCAAGGCCATATAGTGTAGCTAATGTCAGTTTCTGCAGTTTCCATAACCGTATTATCAACCTTTAATGCCTGTTTGCCTAAGAGTCCGGAGGTTTATACCAGACCTAATTCCCTTCATACTTTACTACCCTTAGGGTTAGGCATTACAAAAGACATAACTCAGCTTTTAAACCACTCAAACACCAACCGTTTATTTATAAAAATAACAAGCGACTTGGCAAAACGTAAGTGAAGCGAAATGCTTAGTTAGCGATTTTTCAAGTAAAGTACAGAATGACACTGGGCTACTTGTCGGTTGATAGGTGTCCCAAATTTCTATGGATGAATGGGAATGAATGGGCTTGGATCATCAGCCAGTTGGCTGAATCGATCAACATAAGGATGAATCACACTAAAGTTAAATACGTCACTAATATGTCTGAAATTCGTAACGCGCACATCACACACAAGTTCAATATTAGTCAGAGACTTATTTGCGTTTCAAACCGACGCTTCATACGACTATCCAGCATTTGCCCAAAAGCTTCGTTCTCAACTCATTGTCGCTAACTTGTTTTCAACATGTTCGTAATATGTATGCGATAGGTTTGCGACGTGTGTTTGTAACGTTTCTCGGTAGTGTGGACGCACTTTAACGCATTCATTAACGCGAAATCTGCGGGTTTTTAATCGCAAATGCTTATTTACAACAGTACGTTCAAACGAAGCATTGATATATTAGATCGAATCCAATTTATGTAATGATATCTTACCACTCTTTTGATGCCGTTCTTACCCGAGATACTTTCATTATTTCCAGCTTCCTATTATTCTTTTCTCTCTCCCAGTTTAGTTTCCCACTGCTGTCTTGTTAATAAAAATCGTGTCATTAAATATGAAACTTTTCTATCCGATGCTCGTGCATCAGGAAGGTCATAAAAGCATGGATGTTTAGCCCAAGTCAACACGTTCCTGTATTGCCTCTGTTACTGATTTAGACAGAATCTCGCCGAGCTGGAAGTGACAATATTTGCTTTCACTAAAATAAAAGAAAATAAAAAATAAAAAAAAGCGCATCTCTGTTTTCATTCCAAACGTTTAAACACAGGCACGCAATAATGGACCTGCAGATATCACTCACATCCGGACATGTTCTTTTATCGTTATGATTTCCTGTTAATAAATCACAATACCGAGCAGTCATACACGTTTATATATATAGTCCACATGCCGCTTTACAAAGTACCCGAGTCTTTT
>NC_061110.1:15599532-15622032 GCF_015104395.2 Macrobrachium nipponense | reverse complement strand
GAAATAAAATTGTGGACGGTTTATCTCCTCGTATGGTACAATTCGATATCCTAATTATTAACATCTCAGCAATAGAGTCCGGATGATCTATAATATGCAGAATTTCATTTTATAAATGGATACTTTTGAATATAAGAATGAGTCAAGAACACATTGCAATACACTTTAATTCATCTTCGGTAATTGAAATAATGAAGTGATTTCTATTCAATAAAACCAGCAGGTAAAAATGATCCTTTCAAAGACAAACTAACTTCCCGCTTATAGCTTGAATCACAGTTTCTCGTTGGGCGAGTGGTTTGCGTGGTCACCTATCAATACGGTAGTCGCGAGTTCGATACCCCACTCTGCCAACGTGGAATCAGAGGAATTTGTTTCTGGTTATCAGAAATTAATTTTGCAGTATAATGTTGTTCGGATCCCACAATAAAGCTGTAGGTCACGTTGCTAGGTAACCAATTGGTTCCTAGCCACGTAGAAATATTTAATCTTGTTGTGTACCTGAGACCTTTCTCTCCAATTCTATTTCATTCGGTCCTTGACAAATCTTAGAAAAGATGAAAGCGCCTGGATATCTGGCTATCATTTATCTGTGGTATTCGCTTATATTATATATATATATATATATATATATATATATATATATATATATATATATATATATATATATATATATGTGTGTGGTGTGTGTGTGTGTGTGTGTGTGTGTGTGTGTGTGTGTGTTTGCACTATTGTTTCGATTTTCTTATTTGTTAATTTAAATTTCTTTCCTGACCACGGTCGTAAAACTGAATGGTAAACACAGAAACATAAACACACACACGTACACATACAAACACAAACACACACACACACACACACACACAAGAGGGTCCAATGAACTTATCTTTCATTCCTCACATTATTCAATTCAACTTTTGCGCCCAGTAATTTTACTTCTGATGAGACACAACATGATTTCCCACAGCCATCTGGGCTAAACTTATCAATTTTTTTTCTTAACTTTCAAAACTTTCCAGGCGCCGTCTGAATTATTTCAGGGAAGGTAACAAACTTCCCTTCAAAAAGTCAGAAAACGACAGAGGCACAACAGATTTACGTAGTCCGGAAAAAGAGTAAGATTTCCCTAATGTTGTGGTTTTCTCGCAAGAATATGATAACAGTCAACAACGAGTCAGATCAGAATTATGCCATGTGAATGATAATGATATTAGAGAAAGAAATCCACAGTTATGTATACGTACTTATAAGAGAATATAAATCTATATACAGAGCTTTCGGGAATCTGCTGCTGAGGTCATTGGTCGTAAGTTGGGATCAAATAAAGGCAAGCACACTCATTCATAACTATAGTAGATTCACATCACCCGTGCATCTAATGTCTAGGCCAGTCCCTTACGACGCTCCTGATTGTCTCTTGATAAGCCAATCACAGGGCTGGAAAGTCTCTTTCTCTCTCGGAAGTTCACATAGGCAAGATGTATGTTCCACCTCTCCTGAGGGATGCTTTTAAAGACGTATCCCCCAGGAGAGATGGAAATACATCCTGCCTATGTAAACTCTCTCGAGAGACTGAGAGTTTCCAGCCCTGTGATTGGCTTATCAACAGCTAATCAGCAGCGTCGTAAGGGACTGGCCTAGACATCAGATGCACGGGTGATGTGAATCTACTATAGTACAGAGAACCACTCCCAAATACAGGGGTTCCCGAACTTTTTCTTCTTCTGTACCCCTTTGGCATTTTAATAGATTCCTGTGTATCCTTAAAAGTTGAGGATTATAAAGATAAACAATGAAATTGATATTGTGATGAAATCTAATTATGAAATCTGTGTGAGTAATAAAAAAAAAACACACACACACACGACACTGAGCAATCTCATGCATTGCTCAGTACTGGCTATTCTCTCAGATCCGATTTGGCCCCCGAAGAGTACAAACGTACCACCGGGGGTGGGTGGGGGGTTACATACAGCCCAGGTAAGGAACCTCTGCCCTAATATGACCTTGTAAATATAGGCACTCCCTTATGGAACAGTCCATGTTTGACGACCTTGTGTCAATTAATGAGATATATTTCTTACAAAAAAGTTAAGTGTTGATTCTCGTGACTTACATCTTTATCCGATACTAAAATTACACTAAACTAAATCGTCCTGTAGAGGAGACCGATCTAATATGAAACTAAGGATCCACTAAACAATAAAAAAAACATAAATTTTCCTGAAGAGTAACTCTGAATATATGATTACAAATAAACACTTGTTTAACAATTGAAACAACGAGAAATGGGTTAACGATCAAGGGAGAAAACCAGCAACGGTTGGTTTAGAGACGAAATATTGAAATAGCCGAGAATAGTTTAGCACTCCCTAATTTGAGCAAGTCAAGATAAACACTCCTGGATTCGATGGAGGCCTCATCTTGACTTGATCCATAAATTGTACATTGGCTTCACATAAACTCGCTGCGAGGAATGGATGGGTTGGAAATACATTTTAGGGAATTCTAACTTTTGAAACGTTGTCCGCTTATACTGGCAATCATGTTTATACTTTTGTATATAGGAATAACAGAGATAATACAGCGAAGAAGATACATGATGAGGTATACGGTGCTGTTTAAAACAAATGAAAGAAACTATAAGTAAAAACACGAAAAAAATATTTTTTTTTACAGTAAGGAGGATGCTGTGGTTCATGAACTAGTTGGCAAAAGCTTTTATTAAAAAAAAAAAAAACAAAAAAAAAATACTCGTAGTTGGGGCTGGCCCCACCCCCTTTTTTGGGGGTTAAAACATGATCAAGTAATTACGAAAATTACGAAGACTAATTATGATAAAGTTTGAAAATTATGGCAAAATTAGCGAGTCAATGAACAGTGAAAGATAAAAAAGCTTAACAAGTTTAGAACCTTCGTTTTGTAATTACTCTTGTCAGATATCAAAGAGTTAATATACCCAGAAGAGGCGATCTTATATTAGCCACCTCTTTCCTAAACAACTTTGCCATAGTACATGGAGAGGGGGATAGAAAAATAATGAGTGCGAAGAAATTAAGATGGCAGACTGGTGACTGATATGGAAGATTTTTCATAATCTTACTAGACGGGCGCTATGCTGCGCTGGAACCCGGCGCTGCCGTCCTGTCTCTCCTACCCTCCGGATCCCTTACTTACCCCGTCCCCACCCTACGAGGGTAAACAGGATGATGCGTCATGTCTGTCCTATCCTCCGACAAAGAAATGAATAAGGTGAACCTTGTGAATATCCTATTGATGCATTAGGAAAAAGAGTGCCAAAAGCATGTAAACTGTGTAAGGTGTGGTATAGCATAGTTAATCCACAAAACCTAATTAGAAAATGTGCTGCATGCAACATTCCGACCCATCCACAGTGTGCTGAAGTAATGCAAGATATGAGAAAAGACACAAGAATTTTTTGCTCAACATGTCTTCCATGGATAGACAATGTTATTAAATCAAGATTGAATGTACAAATAGTTGAGGATGAAGAAGAAGAAGAGGAAGAGGAAGAAGAAGAAGAAGAGAGGAAAACGGAAGAGAAGTAAACAAAGCTGAAATGACAGAAAAAGATAAGGAAAACAAAGAACAAGAGGAAACAAAGAACAAGATAAAAGTATGGATGCAGAGATACTCATTGATACTACATATGAGGCTATAAAGCAGCATACCTACGAAGAAATAAATTACGATATGACAACACAAAAGAAAATGCCGAAGAGGCTCTACCCAGATCTACACAATGACGGGAAAGAGGAAAAAATATACAAAAAAAGACAAAGTCTGCAACCTTTTGAAAAGAGGGTATTGCAGATTTGGAGAAAAATGTTACTACAACATCCCTAAGGTATGTCACAACTATGAAATATATGGTAAATGTGCATACCTAGATGGCTATGAGGATGATTGCAGAGATCTACATCGAAAAATATGCAAAAACCTAAAAGAAGGAAAAGGATGTAAGTTCGACAAAAAATGTAAATATATGCACCCTGTAGCCATGAAAAATAATCAAATAAATAACCAATCAAGTAATAAAATCCAAAATAAGAAAGAAACAAATAAAGAGAGGAATGAAGAATATCAGGTAAAAGAAAAAAGCAAGCCATCAACGAGATATGCAGAGGTGTCAGCAAAAATTTCAATGCATCAGCTCCAAGATTCTACTCAAGAGATAATAACTGTTTTTATTATGCAAGAGGATATTGCAGATATGGAGAAAATTGCAGATTCAGACACAAAATGAATAATTATGATGAAGGAAGAACAAATATTATGGAAAAGTTGGATTTTTTAATGTCAGAATTTCTGGAAATGAAAAAAAGAACAACATACCAGAACATGGAAAGGGACATGGGAAAATTCCTTATTATTACCAATATTAAATGAAGAGAAAACACGCAAACCATCATAGTGATGAATGCGCAGGGTTTAGTTACGAGTAACTCAAAAAGAAAAATAGAGTACTTAGAAGAACTAACCCAAATTGAAAAGAAAATAGATATAATGAATATAAGTGAAACCTGGTATTCCCAAGAGACTGGGAATGATGATCAAATAAAAGGGTTCCAAACTTATAGATCAGATAGAAAAAATAGGAATCAAGGGGGAACCGCAATATATGGGAAAGACAAAAAACAAAAAGGAAAATATATGAGAAATATAGTAACTCAGAATGTGAAAACTAATAGCGGTAGAATTTGAATCTGAAAAATTAATGAACATAAGTAATATAGACCTCCTAATACTAAAGAGTTTGACTTAATAATAGAAAAATTGGATTATATATGTAGAAATCACAAGGACTGGACTATTCTCCTATCTGGAGACTTCAACTTTCCTTTCGTAGACTGGAAAGAATGAATAGGAGATTGTGGATGTACTTATACATATAAAAAAGAGAGTAATAGTAGTGCAGAAGATAAGAGGCAATTCGAAAAGCTATTAGATATGCTACTAGAATACAACATTCAACAAATAAATCACCTGCCAACAAGAAAGGAAAATACTTTAGACCTAGTATTTGTGAACGAGATGAATTATGTTAAGAAATAATAGTTTATAATGCGAGTATTTCAGACCATAATGTCATAGAATTAACAGTCCATTCCAAAGCAAGTGAAAACAGAGATAAGCAAGAAATGAAAAAGTGGGAAGGATATGGAAAATACAACTTCTACAGTAAAAATATAAAATGGTTAGAAATAAATGAAGAATTAAACAAAGATTGGGATAACATTTTCGTAAGTGATGACATAAAGGTAAATACGGAGATATTATATAAAATATTAGAGAAAATAGTGGATAAATATATACCGAAGAAGAAAAGTAAACATCAGTCATGCATACCAAGAGACAGAAGGATCTTGTTCCAGAAAATCAGAAAGTGGAAAAAAGGTCTTGCAAAGAAAAGAAAAAAATCCATGGAAAGTTATAGAACTAAAAAGTAAGATAGAATATGTAGAACAAAAGATTATACAATCAAAAGAAAATGAAAAACGGGACTTGGAAGAAAAAACCCTATTAAATATCAGCAAAATCCCAAACTATTATACTCATATGCGAAGAAGATGAATAAAAGAAGAATAGAAATAGGCCCTCTAAGAATTGAAGGGAGATTAACGAATGATAAAAAAGGAAATTTGCAACATATTGGCAGAACGATATAAGAGAGAATTCACCCCTAGAATAGATAATGAAGATAATGATATAGAAGTAAGGGATGAAAATAGTGAATATTTAGCTGATATAGATATTAATGAAGCTGATATTGTGCAGGCTATTAATGAAATTAAAAATGGAGCTGCTGCAGGGCCTGATGGAGTGCCTGCTATTTTGTTAAAGAAAGTAGTTCATTCTATCGCAAAGCCACTTGCAATATTATTAAGACAAAGTGTAGATACAGGCAAGATTTATGATGAGCACAAATTAGCATATATTACCCCTACTTTCAAAAGTGGATCAAAACTAGAGGCAAGTAATATAGGCCTGTGAGTCTAACATCACATATTATGAAAGTGTATGAAAGGGTAATGAAGAAAAATATTATGAAACATTTAATAAAAAATAATTTGTTTAATAAAGGACAACATGGTTTCGTACCCGGAAAAAGTACACAAACCCAACTGTTAGTCCACCGTGAGAACATATTCAAAAATATGAAAAGCGGAAATGAAACAGAGTGGTTTATTTAGACTTTGCAAAAGCTTTTGACAAAGTAGACCATCAATATATTAGCGAAGAAAATTAGAAAACACAATATCGTGGATAAAGTAGGAAGATGGTTAAAAGAATTTTTACACAACAGAAAACAGATAGTTATTGCAAACGACGAGAAATCGGATGAAGCCAAGGTAATATCCGGTGTGCCGCAAGGTACGGTGTTAGCTGCAATACTGTTTGTTATTATGATTGAAGACATAGACAGTAATGTTAAGGATTCGGTTTAGTGAGTAGTTTCGCAGAGACACAAGATAAGTAGAGAAATTACTTGTGATGAAGATAGGAACGCTCTACAAAGAGACCTTAACAAAGTATATGATTGGGCAGAGGTAAATAGGATGGTATATTTAACTCTGATAAATTTGAATCAATAAATTATGGAGACAGAGAAAGAAAGCTATATGCATATAGGGGACCTAATAATGAGACAATCACAAATAAGGAAGCAGTTAAAGACCTTGGTGTGATGATGAATAGAACATGTTATGCAATGATCAAATAGCAATTCTGTTGGCAAAATGTAAAGCAAAAATGGGAATTTTGTTACGGCACTTCAAAACAAGAAAAGCTGAACACATGATTATGCTTTATAAAACATATGTTCGTAGTCCACTTTGAATATTGCAATATGATATGGTACCCACACTATCAAAAGGATATTGCACAAATAGAGAGTGTACAAAGGTCCTTTACAGCTAGAATAGAAGAAGTTAAAGACCTTGACTACTGGGAAAGACTACAATCCTTAAAATTATATAGTTCTAGAAAGGAGAAAGAGAACGCTACATGATAATTCAGGCATGGAAACAGATAGAAGGAATAGCAGAAAATATCATGGAACTAAAAATATCAGAAAGAGCAAGCAGAGGTAGATTAATAGTGCCCAAATCTATACCAGGAAAAAAATAAGGAAAGCACACAGGACATTAATCCACTACGCACCAGCATCGATAATGCAGTGTCTATTCAATGCGTTGCCAGCTCATCTGAGGAATATATCAGGAGTGAGCGTAGATGTGTTTAAGAATAAGCTCGACAAATATCTAAACTGCATCCCAGACCATCCAAGATTGGAAGATGCAAAATATACCGGAAGATGTACTAGCAACTCTCTGGTAGACATTAGAGGTGCCTCACACTGAGGGACCTGGGGCAACCCGAATAAGATGTAAGGTCTGTAAGGTCTGTAAAGGCCCGATCCCTTACGGACCACGGACCAACCAGGGCGGACAAACAAAACCCACTCGGATTTTATTTTATTATAAATTATATTAGCATTCAAAATCGTGGGCGAGCCCGAGGGGGGGGGGGGTAGTTGTAAATTTTAAAATAGTTCTGAAACAGTGTGTGTCTATCAGGATACTGCTGATACTATAGAGTATCTCTGTCTGACACTGAAACCAAACGAATGAAACAACTATAGTAAAATTTATTTTCAACCCGTCCTGTTGAGCAGCTACATGAAACTAGGGATATACTCAGCAGAAAGTCAAGTTCCTCTTTTAATCGTCCTTTAGATTAGCTTCGCCCCAAATAACACTAAACGTACACTGCACATACACTATGACAAAGTAAACATAAACTGTGACACTAAACATACACTAAACATGAAGCAATTTTTTTTTCAACTCGTGTATTAGAGTAGCCCTAACTAAATGAGGCTAGGGATACGTTAAACCATAAGTACATCTTATTTTCATATCGTCCTGTAGAGTAGCTCTGACTAAATGAGGCTACAAATATACTAAACAATAAGTAAATCTCACATTAAATGGTCCTATATGAGACCACGAATACATTAACAATAAGTAGATTTTACTCTCAAAGTCGTCCCGTAGAGTAGCTCTGTCTCGTATGAGAGGAGGGATAGGCTAAACGGCTTTGGCATCCCGCCCAGTTGCCAGCAGTTACTGGCTTGATTAAACCTGACTTTCCTTTTTTTGGTTTGTTCCCCAAGACCGAATCCAATTACATCGGCTTTAACTCAATACCACAAGGCCTCTGGTAAGAGCCCCATCCCACTGAATGCCTTAGCCGTGGACACAAATTAACAGTATACCTTTCCACAGCACTAGGCTGTACACCATTATATAATTCAAACATACGGATGTTGCTTATATCATGTTTTTTTTTTTTTTTTTTTTTTTTTTTTTTTGATGTGGTGATATCTATGTTCATTGAATTTCTAGATCTAGATTCAGGTAATTTACTTTTATATTTAAGAATTTTTGTGTGTGAATGACAGTATATCGACTCATTATATATATATATATATATACATATATATATATATATATATATATATATATATATATATATATATATATATATATACATACATATATATATATATATATATATATATATATATATATATATATATATATATATATATATATATATATATATATATATATATATATATATACATATATATATATATATATATATATATATATATATATATATATATATATATCTATATAGATATATATATATATATATATATATATATATATATATATATATATATCATATATATATATATATATATATCTATATATATATATATATATATATATATATATATATATATATATATATATATATATATATATATATATATATATAAATATATATATATATATATATATATGTATATATATATATATATATATATATATATATATATATATATATATATATATATATGTATATATATATATATATATATATATATATATATATATCTATCTATATATATATATATATATATATATATATATATATATATATATTATGAGTCTATGTATATGTGTACGCATTAAACATTGAAAACCTCCTCCCCATCTAATAGTTGTTTGTCAACGTAAACAATGAATTCCCAGAGAAACTCCTTTATATATATTTGTGTGTGTGTGTGTATACACAGCACACACACACACACACACACACACACACACACACTTCATAGGTCACATCCTACAGGAATCGAAAAGGAAATAACATTGATTATCCTTTGATATCACACAAATCCTTTCCCTTGACCCCAGGGATTCCTTTTAATGTTCCTAATGGCCTCGGGACGAAATTGGGAAATTTCTGGCTCATGGTAAGAGAGCGGTATTGTGTTTACTCTTTTCCAAATTTTGTTTTGTTTCTTTTTCCTTTTTTCTCTCAATGATTCTTTGGAAAATTGATCTAAAAAAATTGTGGTTCGGTTCTTTTCTTATTTATTCCTTGTTTTTGCCAAACCTTTTCTATTTGTTTTCTACAGATTTTCTTCTTTGTTTAAAAAAAATATTTTGTTGCATTTTTTTTTTCAAGGAAAAATCCTGTTCTTTTTTCTTATTTATTCCCTGTTATTGCCAAGTTTTTTTTTAATTTATTTTTCTATACAATTTCTTTTTTATTTATTAAAGAATATTTTGGGTGTACTTCCCACGTTAATTTGGTATGAACTCTTCAATTTTATTTATGTAATGAATCTTGGTACAACGAAATATCTGTGAAATACCGGATGCTTTTATCTCAAGTGATCATTTAATTGTCAATATGATATTCACAAATCAATTTAATTGTTTTTTTGTAAGAATGTTAAGATAGTGGAATATCTGCAGAAAATACATTCCATGTATCTGTAAATGGCTTTTGAAATGATTCGTGTTTGATATTCATTAAAAATGAACTGTAACAAGTGACCTTTTACCTAATAATGATTCTTGAAATGATTCGTGGTTTGATATTCTTATAAATTAACAAGTGACAGAAACCATTTACTCAAATGATTCTTGAAATGATTCGTGGGTTGATATTCTTAAAAATTAGTCAGATGTGAAATTTTTACTTAATGATTCTTGAAATGATTCGTGGTCGATATTCCTTAAAAATGAACTATGACAAGCGACCATTTGGCTAACGATTCTTGAAATGATTCGTGGTTGATATTCATTAAAAATTAGTTATGTGAAGTTTTTACTTAATGATTCTTGAAATGATTCGTGGTATATATTCCTTAAAAATAAAATATAACTATAACAAGCGACTTTTTACTTAATGATTCTTGAAATGATTCGTGGTTGATATTCCTTTAAAATTAGCTATCTCCACCGACCTTCTTCCCTTCTTAATCTTTTACTCAATGACCAGTTGCGTTTTCTCTTTACCCCATCTTGGTATTTTCAGCAACTATCACAAGCTAAGGATTATTCTCACTAAAAGAATGTATCGTGAAAAGGAATTCACCTTAGTATAAATTAATAACAACATGGACGAATTATATCAGATCTTGGGCGAAAGATCTCCGCCCAGAAAAAAAGATTGTAAAAAGTTGAGTGACGACTAAATTTTGTCATCGACGAAGGTGAACGGCCAAATTTCCCTGGCCAACTAGCTTCATTTCCGTGGGAATACGAGCAGGTTTGGGTCCATGTTACGTCCCAAACAAGATTCATGGTCGGATTATTATCTTATTTTTGCATAATAAAGATTAAAAAGGAAGGCAAGCAGTTAAACCTTCGTGATAGAACCACAAGAGATACATTGTCATGTTACGTCCCAAACAAGGTTCTTGTTCGAATTATACTTATTTGTTCAGAATAAAAATAAAGGAAAAATGATCAAGCCTTCGAGACAGAACCTCAGCAAAGAAAAGCAGATATCCACCACAAGAGATACATCGCGTGATTTCTGTTGGGTGGCAATTTGGACTAATTAAGGCTCTCTAAGACATCGGGAGTTAGAGGCTTCATAATCAAACGCCTGTGGAGCAGTTTGACGAGATCTACATTGCAATTTGCAACAGAGCATCGATTTCTCTCTTTCTGCTACTGCAAACACGGAAATGGAAAAACAGCGCCTTTCTTGCCCTAAAACCAGTTTCCAAGTAAATTAGAGGAATGTCATTCAAATTCAGTGGATTTAGATAAAGTAAAAACAATGCACCGTAGAAACTTCGGCGCAATCGAGTTTTCTGTGCAACATATAATCAAGGCCAGCGAAAATAGATTTATCTTTCGATGGTCTAGGGATAATGCTGTATGAGTCACGGCCCATGAAACTTTAACCACGGCTCGGTGGCGACCTGTCCTATATCATTGCCAGACGTAAGATTATGGCTAAATTTAACTTTAAAGAAGATAAAAAATACTGAGCCTAGAGGGCTGCTATTTGGTATTTTCGATGACTGGAGGGTGGATGATCAACATACCAATTTGCAGCTCTGTAGCCTCAGTAGCTTTTAAGATCAGAGGGCGGACAGAAAAAGTGCGGACGGACAGGCAAAGCCATCTCAATAGTTTTCTTTTACGGAAATCTGCAAAGGGATTATACAAGCTAATGACGGGATAATTTCCTCAAAGCGAAGGTTGTCAGCGGTATCAAGCCTCTAATTAACTCTCGTAACATATCGGTAAATATCAACTCCATACATCAAAAAAATATGGAAAATCAGATGGCGATATATCCAAATGGTGATTGACACTGGTTTAATTAGGACACTGGTGAGGTCTCCCTACCGAGTAAAAAACTGGTAAAAAGAAACACAGAAGTTTTATGCAAATTACTTTCTTTCTGTTGTTCAGTAATCATTATGTGTTGGAATACAGTGTGGGATATAATCGTTCGACAGACGTCGAGTAAAACGAAATTATAAATTTCATTTATTAATTGAAAACTTCTGTTAGAACGGTTGATGAAGACTCAAAATATCTTTTTATTCTTTTTTTTCCCTATATTTCTTCATGTTCGTGTGTCTTTTGGTATCAGTGAGCTTCGGAATATCTTCTATGAAGAATTATGACACTAAGAAAGGCTGAACAAATGTGAGTTCCACTTTCGGACCAACAGCTCTTGATGGTTTTTATTTTTTTTGTATCTATTTATTTTATTTTGATGATAGAATTACCCTTGTTAAAAAACTATCATTTTACCAATACTACTTGTGAGCATTGTAAGGAGTGATCTTTAGCTAGTGCACAACATATGTGCTTTTTTTCTTTCTTTATAAAATAATGACTATATTTCTGGAAATAGAACGTAGGTAAATTTTTAAAAAATGACGACACAAACCCTCGCTATCTCTCTCTCTCCGTCCACTCTTTTGGTTAAAATGAAAATAAATACTCCTTAAATCTTCGCTGTCTCCCTCTCCACCCCCTCCTTTTTCACTCATGATCCCCTCATTCCTTCCCCCTCCCCCGCCCCCAATGCCTTCACCCTACCCTCCAACGCTATCCTTCCCTTTTTTCTCTGAACAGATTTATTTGGAACAGCTGAAAGCGTCTGTACATTAGAACTCGATGAGAAGAAAATATATTAAATTCATCCATTCTGGGAATCGGTAAGGGTTGTGGAATTCGTGGTATTGCTCTCTAAGAGGAATTCCAGTCTATAGAAATTTCGCTTTATTCCAATTCCCAGAAAGGCTCGTATCTTTGAGCAGAAGTATAATCTTGGTTTCTCTTGAACATAGATAAAATTCCCGCCTCCTGTCATTGAGGTATTGTATCGGTCTTCCTCTGCGGAGTAATAATTCTGGCTTTCCTTGAATAGAGTAGGAGTAAAAAAGTTTTATTAGTAAGAATTTCCCGATATCATATCCACAATTTTTAATTATTTCCTAACATTCTTTCTACGTTGATTTTTACTGTTTCATACATCGATTTCATTTTCAAGTGTTACTATTCAGTACTTCTTAAAAATTTTGATATATGTATTTTATATTTACCTACGAACAGAGAAAATAAATATCTTGATTTTCCTTTCAAAAGAAAAATTATTTAAATTTAGGGTAGTTTTAAGTTGTTTTTCAATGCACGAAACACTGAATTTTGGCCTTGAATTATGAACTCTTTTCGGAGAAATCAATTTTACATATTTCATGTTCGATCAATTTTCATTTCACAAAACTGAGCAGCATTGCATGAAGATCAATTAGATGACTTTCCTTTTAAGAGAATACCTAAACATTATCTGTGACCGGAAATAACAAGTAAAAAGTTGCAATGCTGTGTATGAGCGAATTTATTTTTCAAAATGCAAAAAAAAAAAAAAAAAAATGCTTAAAAAAGGCAGCTTCCGACCGATTGCAAAACGGTCCACTTCAGCCAACTGAACGAAATTAAATAGGTATTTCTTAAAAAAATAAAAAAAACGTGAGTTTACGATTTTTTTAATAACAGTCCATGAAACCATCAAGCAATCTTTCGGCACAGATTAAGAAAAGTCTGTTATGTAACAGTTACTTCCATAAAAGCTCCCTTTTTAAAATATTTTTGTTTGTTTCTATACACAATGCAGCATTGCCCTCAAGGGTGTAAACTATAATAAATAATAATAATAATAATAATAATAATATAATAATATAATAATAATAATAATAATAAATAATAATACTATTTTAAGAAGTACTGAATAGTAACACTTGAAAATGCAATCGATATATGAACAGTAAAAATTAATGTAGAAAGAATGTTAGGAAATAATTAAAAATTGTGGGTTAGGTCGTCAATCGACAGGTTAAGCAACATTAGGGCTGGGCAGTCGTTGGATGGGTGACCGCTATCCTCGGCGTTGATTCCTTGGGAAAGGTTCTTTACCATAATTTCCTCAGTCTACTCAGCTGTAAATGAGTACCTATCCCTGATTGGGTAGGGTCCAGCTATGGGTTAAATAGCAAAACTCAGCAATGATGGAAAGAAATGAAGGAATAAACAACAACGACGTAAATGGAACCTCTGACAACAGAGGAGCTTCGTCCGGCAGCCAGGTATTCAACCCAATTGAAGGGGAAGACGGTCAGGTACTTGGAGGTCGTCATCCAGCAACTGACCACCACAACGACAGTAACCAACAGCCTGAGATTGGAGCTACAGAAGCAAACCAAAGGAAGAAATGGAAAAGAGAAGAAAAATAAAGAAATATGGAGATGCTTCATCAGAAGCAACCCGACGGAGAGAGGATATAGAGAAAGTTTGTCAACATCTGGAATGAGAGGAATAACACCCCCCAAACAGAGCAGAGGATGGCATACCAAGTAAGGAACATAAAGAAAAAGAACTGGCTCTCCCCAACAGAAAGAGAAGAACAGGAAAGGGAAAAAAAAATGGAAAAATCACACGACAACAAATTACACAAAGACGAACTGAGAGACAATGGCACAGAAGACGATACAGGGATGATGAGATATCAAACAACGACACACGAGGAAACACCGACGAAGTAACAGAGAGGACGGAATGGGTAGAAAAGATCAGACAATGGATGAAGCCAGACATAGAGAGAACAAAGATCCCCTCCATGAAAGCCTATACAACACCAAGAAATTAAGGGGAAAACAAGTGAGGTCAATGAAATAATGGGCATAATACACACCACCAGTATCACAGAAATAAAAAACTTGGCATTTGCAGGAGCAAGATTAGTAGCAGAACTGATGTGAATACGAACACTAACACCAGCAGCAAACCAACCGAACAGAAACCAAAACAGCAACCTTCTTGGAAAAGGCGCCTGGAAGAGCAAATCATGGTGATGAGATCTGACTTGAGCAAACTGAAAGAGATGGCAGAAAAAAAGGCTAAGAAACAAGAAAATACGGGAGGAACTCAACGAGAAATACAAAGTCCAAGAGAGGGGACTAAACAACACAATAGATGTAAAACAGAGGCTTAAGGCCAAAGCACAGATGATCCAATGGTACATGAAACAAGAATAAGGGATACCAACAGAACAAACTATTCGGAACTAACCAGAAAAGACTATACAGCCAACTAAGAGGGAAGACAACCACCGAGAAATTCCTGAAGCCGAACCAAGTAAGAGCCTGGGAAAACATATGGAGCAATTAGGTATCATACAACAAACATGCAACATGGCTCCAGGAAGTCAAGGAAGAAGAAAACAGGGAGAATAAAACAAAGATTCACAGAGATCACAACAGAAACAGTCAGACACCAACTAATAAAAATGCCAAACTGGAAAGCCCCAGGTCCCGATGAAGTCCATGGATACTGGCTCAAAAACTTCAAGCCCCTACACCCACGAATAGCAGAACAACTCCAGCATTGTATCTCAAATCACCATGCACCCAAAATGGATGACCACAGGAAGGACATCCTTAGTACAAAAGACAAGAGTAAGGGAAATATAGCAGTAACCTACAGGCTATCACCTGCCTACCAATAATGTGGAAGTTACAAACAGGTATCATCTGAAAGGCTATACAACTACCTAGAGGAGACAAACACCATCCCCCACCAACAGAAAGGCTGCAGAAGGAATGTAGGGGCACAAAAGACCAGCTCCTGATAGACAAAATGGTAATGAAGAAACAGTAGGAGAAGGAAACCAACCTGAGCATGGCATGGATAGACTATAAGTAAGCCTTCGACATGATACCACACACATGGCTAATAGAATGCCTGAAAATATATGGGGCAGAGGAAAACACCATCAGCTTCCTCAAAAAATACAATGCCGAACTGGAATACAATACTTACAAGGTCTGGAATAAGACTAGCAGAGGTTAATATCAGGAGAGGGATCTTCCAGGGCTACTCACTGTCCCCCACAACTCCTTCGTAGTAGCCATTATTCCCATGGACGACATCAAGTTGTATGGTAAGAGCATCAAGGGAATAGATACCTGATCCAGACAGTATGGATTGTATCTGGGACATCAGGATGGAGTTTGGAATAGAAAAATGCGCTTTAGTCAACATACAAAAGGGCAAAGTAACGAGAACTGAAGGGATAAAGCTACAGATTGGAAGCAACATCAAACACATAGAAGAGACTGGATACAAATACCTGGGAATAATGGAAGGAGGGGATATAAAACACCAAGAGATGAAGGACACGATCAGGAAAGAATATATGCAGAGACTCAAGGCGATACTCAAGTCAAAACTCAACGCCGGAAATATGTTGCACAATCTTACACGACATTTCAAAGAGGGGAAACATGCATTTTGAAAGTAGCAATATATAATATACCTCCCCCCAGAAGATTTTTATCACATTGTTGAATCAACGATTCGCAACAAGATAATAATCAGCAACTACATTGTTTTTGCCACTAATGTGCTGCACTCTTAAGTATACTGTTGCAGACACAAAGACCACCTGGTCAGTCTTTGATTATGATTTTCATTTCTGGATAAATGATAGTGGATTGTGATCAGCAACACTAAAATTTCTTCATTCCTAGGTCTATTCACATACACTTCAAATTTTTTCATTGCGGTGATTAAGGCTATAGTTTCCTTTCTCAATTGTCGAATATACTTTCTGATGTTTTTTCAATTTTGTAGACATGAAGCACACAGGATGGTAGATATTATTTTTCATCCTCTTGAAGTAGAACAGCTCAACAACACAGTCCGACGCATCAACTTGTATCACAAAATTTCTTGTCGAAGTCTGGAGCTTGAAGTACTGGTCTTGAAGTTAAAATGGCTTTTACCTTCTCAAAGGATTTCTTGACTCTCCCGGAGTCCAAATAAACTTGGCTTTGGGACTAGTCAAGTCTGTCAAGGGAGCTACTACGGCTGAAAAATTTGGGCAAAAAACGACAATAGAAACCAGCCATGCCTAAAAATCTCTGTAGCTGTTTCCTGTAATAGGTGGGGTAGCCTTAACAGATACCTTCTACATTAGCATTTTACGGGAGCAAGAAGACCTTTCCCAACTTCAAACCTAAGATACTGTACAGTTGCCTTTCCAAACTCCCTCTCTTCTCTAGGTTGACTGTTAATCTTGCTTCTTGTAGTTTCTTGAAAACTTTCCTCAGAATCTTCAGATGTTCTTCCCACGTTGTAGAGTAAATCACGATGTCATCTAGGTATACACCTACTCCTTCTATTGATCTAGCAATTGATCCATCACTCGTTGAAATGTTGCAGGTGCATTCATCAGTCCAAACGGCAGAACAGTATACTGATATAGTCCAAATGAAGTAATAAAAGCTGACAGCAACTTCGCATTCTCGTCTAAGGGAATTTGATAATATCCTTCAACAAGTCTATCTTGGAAACAAACTTGGCTTGCCCAATATTATCAAGTAACTGATATATAAGAGGCAAAGGATAATATCAGCCACACTGAAGAATTCAGCTTCCTATATCAGTACACCTCCTAAGGAACCATCTGGTTTCTTCACTAACAAACATGGAGAACTAAAGTGACTTGAACTGGGTTCTACTAATCCATGTTGCAGCAAATACTCAACTTCTTTCTTCAAAAACATCTCGATGATACGGTGATAAGCGATAGGCTCTTTGCTTGTAAGGTTTTCCATCTTCTTGAATCTTGATTTCATGCTTGGTCAGATCAGTACGTCTAGGCACATCTGAAAAATTTCTGGAAAACTTCTAATTACGTCACTTAAGTCTTCACCTTGTTCAACACTCAGATGTTTCAGTTATCCCTCCAAATTTTCCAAAATTGAAGAATTATTCATCTTGCTTGCAGTTCCCAATTCGTAGCCATCATCGTCTTCTGTAGATAAAGTTGTTTGGGTTACTGACACAGTTTCAGTTTTAGTTTCTGAGAAATAAGGTTTCAAGAGGTTCACATGTATCTTCTTTTGTTTTCTTCTTCTTTCTGGTGTATCAATCACATAAGTTCTATCACCTAACTTCTGAATTATCTTGTAAGGACCTTGAAAATTTATTAGTGAGGGGAAATCTCTTGACAGGTAAAAACACTAACACTTGTTGACAATACTAAAAACTTCTAGCTTAGCCTTAGCATCAAATCTCCTTTTCATTTCTCTTGATTAATTTTCAAGTTTTCTAAAGAGAATTTTCTTATCTCTTTCAAACCTTTTCCTTAAGTTCTTACATACTCTCCTTGGCTTTCCTCTTGGTTTTCTTCCAATTTTCTGCAAGAATCTTCAACAGTCCTCTAACTTATCTTCCAATAATCATCTCATTAGGTGAACATCCCTTACTTTCTTGATAAAGCATTCTAATTTCGAACATTAATGGTAAACCAACATCCCATTCTCTTCCTGACTCAGAACAATACTTTGTCAGCATACTTTTCAATGTTTGGTGGAACCTTTTCCAAGGCACCTTGAGTTTCTGGATGATAGGCAGTGGATAAAACAATGTTGTTTCACTCCTAACAAATTCATCACATCCTGGAATAACTTTGAAGTAAAGTTTGTTCCTCTGTCACTTTGTACGATTTCTCGTATTCCAAACTTTGAGAAAAACTCCACAAGTTTTTCAACAACTATCTTGGCAGATATGTTTCTAACAGGGATTGCTTCTGGATACCTCTTCACAGGACACATTAATGTTAACAAATACTCATTTCCTTTCTTTGTCTTCGGCAATGGTCCCAACCATGTCTATAATCACTTTGCTAAAGGATTCTCCTCTAACTTCTATAGGTTGTAGGGGGGGATTTCTTGATGGTTTCATTCGGTTTTCCCGCTATCTGGCAGGTATGACACTCACGACAAAACCTGCTAACATCTTTGTGAAGTCCAGGCCAGAAAAAAATATTTCATGATCTTTGCCACAGTCTTCCTGATTCCCATATGTCCAGACTCATGAGCTACTGCAACCACTTGCTTCTCAACGGATATGGAATCAAAATTTGATGATATTCGCCCCATCGCATCCAGCATATCCTGGTATATATCGTATCATTTGTGCATCTCTTCTCGATCAACAAACTCTGAAGAACAAATCATTAACAATGCATCCTTCTTCTTGCAAGTCCACCAGCTTCTCTCTTGTCACTTGACCAACTTCAAAGGGTTGAATTCTCAATATCTGCTAACTCAGCTACTGTAGTTTCACATCACGTTCTTCTTCTTCTTCGTCGTCGTCGTCGTCTTCTTCATCTTCTTTGGAAATCTCTCTTCTCAGTACTATGGGAAACTTCACTTCCCTGGAATAATTCTTCTAAGCACAAAGATCCTTCACTTGATCCTTCTTGGATGTGTAAATCCTCAGTTTCTTCACTTGCAGTCGTAGTCCTCTCATACTTCTGGTAGTTACACAACTAGGAAACAAGTGGGGGTTATTCTTCTCCAATTCTACTGTAGGACTATTCCTCAATGGTTTGGTCTGTCACTACAGGACAAGGAATAAATGGCACACCACCAACTTCATCCCCAACAGAACATGTAACACCTTCCACAGCCAGTGAGTCTTTTACAGCAAAATCAACATTCCCTGTCACCAATTCACATGACAGGTGTAAGCGGCATATAGGAGTTACTTCCTCTCCTCCTATACCCTTCAAAATAACTGAATCTCCTGTGAGACTCGTCTCCAACTGAGGGTGAGAACCACGTACTACCATACTATGGTTACTCACCTGTATCACGTAATATCTTGACTGGTACCTGCATACTTCCTTCTTGAGTTGAGAGCATACCCTCATAGATATAGGGTTTAAAAGCCTCCACACTGCTTAAACCACTCACTGCTTGAGGTAACATTTCCACTGGTTGCTAAACATTCAGCTTCTTGTTTAGTTTCATTCTTCTCTGGAGTCTGATTCTTTCACACTGCTCTTCATAGTTTGTTTTCACCTGGTCACCTTTTACAAACTTGACCAACTGGTTTTGACTGCTGTTGATTCCGGTAACACTCTTGACTGTAGTGTCCTACTCTTCCACACTTGAAACAGACAACATTAGGTTTCTGTAACTGTCTTGCTGAGTTGTATTACTTGTGTATTCTTAGTAGTATGACTGGTAGGTTTCCCATTAAATTTTTTTCCTGTTATTTGGAAAAAGACTTAAAACCTGGGCGTTGTTGACATTGGTACTTGACATTGTAATTAGGTTTACAACCTGATTATATTGTAATCTTCACTAAGTGTGGCAGCTTTGTCAAGTTCTTCACTTCTCTCTCTTAAATAGGCTCTTATATGCTCAGGAATTCCCTTAAGATACTGTTCAAGAACAATTAACTCTTCTAACTCATCAAAAAGTTTTAACTTAGCAGCTTCTACCAACGTTTGAAACACCTTTCTCACTTTGTAAGCATAATCTAAGAATGTTCCCTTCTCATCTTTTCTAAATTAAACTGAATCTCTCATTGTAGTACTCTGGGGTCATCTGGTAAACTTGTAGCACACTGTGTTTAAGTACCTTGTTTAGTTATTTACACTGATCAGCTGTTTAAGGCTAGATAAGCACTTCTCCCTTTACCAATCAAGACACTTTGTTTTTTTTAGCAAAACTGACCATTTATCCTCTGGCCATCCCATACCTGAAACCACTTTCTCAAAGTGATCAAAAAACTCATCTGGAGCTTCTTCAGTAAACTTAGGGATAACTTCTGTACTCTCACTACATCAAATACAGGGTCTTGATTACCTTGGTTAGGGTTAGACGGCGGTGTACAGGTAATGTGGATCTAGCTTTTATCAATTCCATTTCCCTTTCATGTCTTGCGATTTCTCTTTCCTCTTTTATGCTTTCTCTTTCCTCTTCTGCTGCTTTTTCTTCTTCTCATTTCTCTTCTTTATTGTTTTTCCCTGTCTATTCTTTCTCTTTCGCTTGCATTCTCTCTCTTTCAGCTTGCAATCTCTCTCTTTCACCAATCATTTTTAGCTTAATCAAATTCTCTTCTGCTCCAATGCGTCTAAGCTCTAACTCTGCATCACTTTTCTCTTTCTTTTTCTGCTTGCTTATTTATGAGATCAGCATGTGCTACGTTCAACAACTCTTGAGCCAATTCTAACTCATCTTCATCAGTTATACTATCAGAGTTTGTCAATGATTCCATAGCAATACATTTTATTTGTGCCTTTACCATACTAGTAGACACATAACCACCACATGCCTCTGCTAAAGCGCTCCACTGTGCTCTAGACAGAGTGGTTTCAGACAAAAACTTGAATGGAAGGGGCTGCTAAAAATTCCTAACATTGAACTGAGCCATTTTCCCTCTAAGTTATCAACTTACAATTCAATAGAATAAATGCAAAAACAAAATTATATGGTCACTCTCCTAACAAAATATATCCCTAACACCACCAGCATATTTAGAGTGATAATGAAATCTGCTTTCCCTGGTCTCTGGGGGCACCATTAAACAATGTTACGAAGTGCCAACGTATTCTGGTTACCATTTATCAATTATTACCTCACCAAAGGCCAGACACCTGAACCCTCATAACACGTTAAAAGGACTGAATACTCTAAAGGCAACAGTGATCCCTTAACACTTACCAGTATTGCCAGAAAATCAGACTAAGTTCATCAAAACAGGAGTGACGGTAATCTTGTAAGTAATTAAATTAATCAACGGGCATCACTCCATCAACAACTTTTTAAAAGTATAAGTATTTCCTTGATTTCATTTCAGAAGTCTAAGTACTTCCCTGGTTCTAAGTCACTTCAAGTAAATTGAAGGAAAGCAAATCAATTACCACTCTATGTTTTCTACCTAACATAAATATAATCATAATTAGATATACTTATACTGGTGTAAAAAATTAAAACACTTATAAAAATTTTAAATACAAAAAATTTATTATTAAATTCAAAATTTATAAGTGAAATTCACAATATCAGGGAAAATTACTGTTACTTGAAAAACAAAGTAAAGTTTAATAAATTCTTGAATCAAATTAAATCAAAATTAATTTATCACAAAATTCAAGAAAATTAATTCAATCAAAATTCAAAAGTGTTAGGCAATAATTGAAAATCTGAAATTAATTCACAAGTGCTAAACAATAATAAATCTTGAAAAGAATTCTAAGTAAATGCAAATTAATTCACAAGTGTTAAATTTACTTAAATGTGCAATGATAAAGCAATGAAATAACTAAGTCAATTAAATTGTGAATGCAAATGAAAATAAAATAAAAATAAAAAGGCACACTTCAATAAGAAAATGAAATAGTGCACAAACAATGGAAACAATCACAAACACAAAAATCAGCAATGTGTAAAAGGGTAAATGTTTTCACTCAAAACATCAGTTTTTACCAAACCTTCGTAAACATCTGTTATTTGTTAACCACTGTTCCTAACAATTATTAGTTAACCACACTCCCTATCCATTATTAGTTAAACACAATTCCTATCTTGTTATTAGTTATTAGTTGCAACTAATAAAAATATAACACACTTTACCTTTTTTGTTTTGGTATACCAACTTCTCAATATGCCGTCTTGTCTTACACAATTTCACAAAAACCAGGCGCCGTTATGAAATAATGTCTGTTCAGATTCCACAAAAGAAACTAAATAACATAAATAAATTCTAAGAATAT
>NC_061110.1:15569532-15574532 GCF_015104395.2 Macrobrachium nipponense | reverse complement strand
TTACTCTCTAGGTACACTGGAGGGATATTAAAACTCGGGACACGTGCAAGATTTTCCCCACACACATACGTTGTAAACATTATATTCCTAGCTTAGCGTAAATTAAAAAGTGCTAAATTCTACGGTCAAATAGAGCCGTGTTTCACCAATGAAAATATAAATATTTACGCTATATTATTTTAAAAAAAATTGTTCTGTACTGTTCACCATGCACATTATTTATTTTTTTACACTTTAATTTTAATAAATAAATCATAAATATCATATACTAAAATTCTTGTATCTTTAACTCAACGCTAAACACCTTTTCTCAGACCTTTTCAGGCTTTTCCATAGACCTTTCCGACCCTCCAACAAGAACAACAGCAAGAACAGCAGCAATAACAACAACAACAAAGTAGTTTGCAGGCTTACCCTCTGAGTAAACGAAAATTGTCTAAATCATTACTTGATTTGCTATGTTATGTAATACGGCAGTATCTCCTAGCAGTGGCTACGTGTGAGGCTTCGGAAAAATATGCAAGGTTAGAAAATAAATAAAAGTTGACAAAAATAGACAACTCAGTCTTGGGAAGTAATTGGTTGTTCTTTCTATAGTGTGATGATAGATTCATTTAAAAAAAAAAGCAAATTAATTTTTGCATTCTGACCAAAGTACCAAGGTAAGATAGGACCGCAAAGTATAAACATTTATACAGGCAGTTGGGTATTGCCGTCTGTTCACCTCGCTGCTTGATGTTCTTCGAGGAAAACCTCAGAAACAGTTGCACTCTGAAACAAATGTTAAGAGTGGTTGGATAGTAAAATGGAAGAATGAGAATATGAATGGAGGTACAGTCAAAGGAATGAATGGGGTCGCAGCCAGGGACCGAAGTGCACTGAAAGCTCTAGCCCCGTTGTTACAGACCGAGGTCCGCTACAGGTTCGTAATTATAATAAACAAAAAGATTCAACACCAACAGTTGAAACTAGGGATACGAATATAGAAAGAAACACAAACGGAACAAAAGTTTATTTACAAGCTTACTAACAAATATAAATGAAGAATGGTTTCTTCTATTTAAATAACAAAAATAAAAGCTTACAGAATGTGAACTGGGGAAACAATGCCGTACTGAAATACGAGTACTCTGCCTTAACCGAGCGATTTCCAACTCGTGCATACGTTCCTTCTCTCTTTCTTCCTGCTGCATTACCAACATTTTTCTCTTTTGCTGCATTTTCCTTACTTCTCTCTCTTACTGCATTTTCATTGCTTCTCTCTCTTGCTGCATTCTCATTGTTTCTCTCTCTTGCTCTTGCTGCATTTTCATTACTTCTCTCTGAGCCGCTCTTTCATCTCTCTCATACTTTTCTCTTTCTTTCCTTTCAACATACTCACGGAGATCATTCCTCTCTATACCTAGAAGCTTACCAAACTCAATAAACTCTTTCACCATCTCACTCAATCTGGGTTCTTTCTATATTCTCCCTGTTTCAATGTTACGGTGCCGAATATCATGGCAAGATCGCCAAATGTTACAGACCGAGGTCCGCTACAGGTTCGTAATTATAATAAACAAAAAGATTCAACACCAACCGTTGAAACTGGGGATAAGAATATAGAAAGAAACACAAACAGAACAAAAGATTATTTACAAGCTTACTAACAAAGATAAATGCAGAATGGTTTCTCCTATTTACATAACAAAAATAAAAGCTTACAGTATGTGAACTGGGGAAACAATGCCGTACTGAAATACTTGCTGGCCAGTTTTGCAGCTGTCGAAAATCAATGCTCGAAGCGACAGCTTCACAAAGGAGAACTATAACTTCAGACGATTTCTTGACTTTGTACTGCAGAAAGCAATGTCTATTCTTGATGCTCGAAGGGCAGGTTACTCCTCAAAACCAACTTGTAGGACGTTTCTTCTCTGAAGGCTTGCTCAACTTAGGAAAATCCCTGTCGCTCTCTCTTTGACTGTACGACTTGACCCGATTCCGATCGAACTCTCGTGCGCCTTCTTCCTCTCTTATCCTTCGTCTGTTCCTTCTTCTCTTATCTCTCTCTGATAATCTCTCACTGATCTCTCTGATGATCTGATCTCTCTTACCTCGTCAGTCGTATATATACGGCGATCTGGGGGCGGGGCCTACCAGCGAACGTCACAGACTCCCGAGACGACAGGAACGTTTTAGGAGGATCTAGGCGAATAGTTACATCATAATACGCGGCGACACGTCGGCGCCTGTTGAGTTCCATATCCCACCTGGCGATTCTAGAATAATCATGAGAACAGGCGCCTCCAACATGTGCGCGAATGTCTCCTGGCTGCAGACCTACTTGAAGAAAATGCATTTTCCTTTCCTTTAATATATTTTACTTTGCTATAGAGTGATTACTATAACACCCGTGCAGAGAGTTTATATTATAGACAGCAAGGTTGCTTTGTAAACAGATTATGCTACACGAAAGTGGACGAAGACCAGTATATAAATGGGAATTTTTATAGATTCCTATGTAAAAATTACAATATATTTACATAGCGCCATTATTTCACGACAATCAGTCTGTAAATTTTTCAGATCAAAGTTCAGTAATCAGGTGACTTGCATAGAGGCTCCATTATCAACACACTGATTAACTGATGCTTCAATATGAGTATCGTTAGAACAATAAAGTTTTAAATCGATAAAGTCCCTATTATGTTAATAAGGAAAATATTGGATTATATTTCGTTGTCCAGTCTCTCGTGAAAAGAAATATTATAGCTTTAGTTTTTGATCAGCATCACCTATTTCATTTTTTCCTGGTTCCATTAATTTTAAATCCAAAGCCTGTTTCGTAATTTTAATGTAGAGAACATTACATTCCGTGGACTTAGGACTAATTATTTGTTATCGATATAGTCCCTATTACATTAACAAGGAAGTGGATAATATTCCGTTGTCCACTTTCTCGTGAAAAGTAATATTATCGCTTTTGTTTTGATCAGAGCCACCTTTTTCATTTTTTCCGGCTTTTGATTTTAAACATTGTACCTACATTGTACTTTTAATACCGCGAAAGGCACATCCTTAGTACTAACTATTTGTTGCCGTCTAATCAATAATATATTAATGATGACAAAACCAGTTCAATGACCTTTCCTTCCAAGACAAAATGCTTTTTCTCTCACCTTTATTATTAGGGATTTAATTATCCAATATGTCATTACCTGTTTGGTGGAAGTTGTATGGAGAATCCTAGGTAATGATACCACTCTTGACAAAGTTGGACCTATTATTATTCCCACACATTTCTACAAGAGTTAATTATGGTTATGGTTTGCCATTCTCAAAGAAACTTTATATAATACACGAATCTGGAATGGGCATCGGCTTGATAGAGAGGAAGAATGGAAAGTTTGTAAGATACACTTAGGAATATTCCCGTTATCTGTAGAGGCTAGATTTCATGACTATATTAATTCTTCTTTTGACAGCTGTTAATTTTTTTTATGAACAAACTAAATTCTTTGGAAGCTTGAATTTCAGGCCAGTGACCCCTGTGGGCGGCTTGTTCCATATTATAAACTGGGTTCTTCATTTGAATAATAATAATAATAATAATAATAATAATAATAATAATAATAATAATAATAATAATAATAATAATAATAATAATAATAATAATAATATTGGATAAGTATCAAGACCTGAAAATAGAAATAAAAAGGATAAGGGATATGCCTGTGGAAATTGTACCCATAATAATAGGAACACTAGGCACGGACCCAAGATCCCTGAAAAGGAATCTGGAATCTGGAAAAACTAGATGCCGAAGTAGCTCCAGGACTCATGTAGAAGAGTGTGCTCCTAGAAACAGCGCACATAATGAGAAAAGTGACGGACTCCTAAGGAGGTAGGATGCAGCCCCTCGCTATAAATACCACCCAGTCGAATAGGATGACTGTGATAGACAAAAAAGGTTTATATATATTATTATTATTATTATTATTATTATTATTATTATTATTATTATTATTATTATTATTATTATTATTATTATTGTTGTTGTTGTTGTATTTAAAAGAAAAATCCAGTTTATATTGACCTGAAATTCAAGTTTCCAAAGAATACGGTGTTCAGTACACGATAATCACTAAGCTTACTACTTAGTGTGGCTTACAAAGTTGAGACTGACTATAACGAACATCTTACGCAATAATTATGAAAGTCATGTATCCTACCACTTCTGCTTCTGCTGTTGCCATGCCGATGTGCGAGCAATGGAGACGGAGCACTATTGGATTGTGGCTGGGAGAGGGGGGACAAAATCGACTTTCTATACTGGATTGAGTTATTAAAGACAAAGTGTTGTTTTCGTGGCCGTTCAAGAAGGGTTTAGCGAAGCGAGATATCTTTCTCTCTTTCTCTCCCTGAATCTTTCTCTCGTTCTCTCTTTCTCTCCCTGAATCTATATCTCATTCTCTCTTTCTCTCCCTAAATCTTTCTCTCGTTTCCTCTTTCTCTCCCTGAATCTATGTCTCATTTTCTCCCGGAATCTTTCTCTCGTTCTCTTTGTATCTTCCTGAATCTTTTTAAGTATGAATCTAGCGACAATAATTACGAAAAAATAAGAATAATCTTGATATTTATTCTGTGGCTGTGAGTATGTAAGCTATAGGAGAAAACATGTGTACGGGAATAAAACTCTTATCTTCAAAATTTATTTGCACATCAGTCCTTTAAAAAAATAGAAGGTGATGTTCCATAAGATTAAATTTGTGAGATATGAAATGAGAACTTTTGGTGGGTTTCCTCTACTTATGCGATTACCTACCTATTGTAATATCAACATTAATAACACAAAGAGCCACATTCATTTGGCCATTATCCATCTTGAATATTGGAAGTTTAATAAGATTGCTGGCCTCGGCTTGTGCTTCTTAATGGGAGGCTCGGGTACTTTCTCCAATTCGCGTAATTGATATTGCAGACGCCATGTTTGCCGTAGCGTCGTCCATCTTCAAGAGTGA
>NC_061110.1:15549532-15562032 GCF_015104395.2 Macrobrachium nipponense | reverse complement strand
CCTTGTGGAACACCAGAGATTGCAATTCTGAGGCTATTGTAGAACCTCTATGGAACTGTTTTCTACACTCTATTAATGACAAATTCCATGATAATAACAAATGAACCATTATGAGTAACATCGTCAAGAGCAGCAGTATAATGAAGACTAACCATAAAATCTATGTAAAACGTTTTGAATCCTTTTTTAAAGTAAAGTTTAATACTTTAATGAACTTACTATACAGAGGATATGATCATGAATGGGAGCCTATCTTTAGAATACTTAGAAGGCAGACTACTTAAGGTAGAGAATACTTTTTTCACCACTCAAGAAATCTACCTGGCCCTCCAAGCTTACCTGGCATATGATAGACTCAAGTTTGTGGTAACGCACCATCTCCGAATTCATCTCTCCCAGAGCTCCTTCTCCTAGCAAGGATCCACCGGTTTCAGTAGATGGCCCAGAAGAAGCCACGAACAATCTCAGAGCGCCTGAGGTCGTTTTCCTGCGATGACCTGAATCCTGAGTAGCCTCTGTTACGGAAAATAGAAGCATTTCAGACAACAGCTTGAAGAGCAGCCTGAATAGGAACATGAACAGCAGGCAGCGAATGGCTGCAATGTAGCACCCGGTGGCGCCAACGAGTACAGACAGAACGTCGAACGTCTCTGGGTGTTTCATCCCAAATATGACTAGAATGAGCGGAACTGGTATATTGCTAAGAAAGAGCAAGAAGAGTGAACACAGGAGACCTCTCAGTTCCCGTAGCCGCTCCTCTTGGAAAAGGGGTCGATAGGACCTCAAGACATGAGACAGAATGCGGCTCCGCACCAGGAGGTACCAGGGCATCAGCACCACGGAAGTAGATATGACCACGGAAAAGATTTTGATGGCCATATTCCCTATGCTGCTGCTGTCCAAGCTCGAAAGAACAAGGTAGTAATAGTAGGGCACTGGGCTGATGAATAGATTTAGGAATATAGACCAAAGGAGAAGGTTGACGGAGAAAACGGGAGCGTCTGGGAGCGCGCCTCTCTTCCTCAAAGCGTATGGAAAGAAGCCAACGACTTGTAAGAGAAAGAGTATATATTGGAGCAGATTCCCTCCTCTTGTGGCCATTGTAAGTATGAAGAATTCCTTCCAATAACTCCTTCCTTCAATGCACAAGGCAATAAACTACACTTGTGCTTCCTGTTCAAGTGTTCCAGCCCTTAATATTGACCAAGTCACGCTGCTTGCTGTCTTGACAATTCGTTGGAAGAAGAGCTTTGGTAAACACAAAAATGCCCAAGTCCCTCAAATGAAATTGCCTCATATATTATTCATCAGCCAGGAGCAGCCCAGTCATTATTTCACGATATTGATTTACAGTGTTTGCTAGTCTACAAAATGAGGATGAGCGTCGAATGCATTTGGATTCCTGCCAAGTGTTTTAAGGTTCGCAGAACTGGTTGGAGATGAAAAGCTTAGCGTTAAGGATCTCATTTGTACACACGTTAAAGGATTCAGTACAGAATATGACAGAGTACAGACCCACAGAAACAAAAAATGAAATTCCTTGTATCGTTCTATTCCCCAATACGTTATAGTGTTTTTGTAAAAGGAAACTACTGTGCCGGCTTTGTCTGTCCGTCCGTCTGCACTGTATTCTGTCCGCCCTCAGATCTAAAAACCTACTGAGGCTAGAGGGCTGCAAATTGGTATGTTGATCATCCATTCTCCAATCATCAAACATACCAAATTGCAACCCTTTAGCCTTAGTTTTGACTTTATTTAAGGTTAAAGTTAGGTTAGCCACGGATCGTGCATCTGGCAGCGCTTTCCGGAGCCATGGGACGCACCCTGACTCTACCGCATCTGACGAGTAACTGGAGAGCTGCCAGTCATAGTTGATAGTTTTACACAGTATTATACGTTATACAGAAAACTCGATTTCGCCGAAGAAACCTCGGCGCATACTATACTTGTTTTTTGTTTTTTCTTCTTCTTTTTTAATGACGTTTTTCAGCGCCGATTTTTGCCTCATAAAGCTCTATAGGTTTATTTATTCTTTAAAGATAGTTCATGTAATGTATAAATCATTCACGTCTTTGGCGCAACACTCAACGCTTTTTTTTTTTTTTTTTTTTTAACTGGCATTCATCTTGACATCAATTATTAACGTAAAACACCACAATAGAGTTCCCATTTCTTCCTCATATATTAACTTATTGAAATTTGAATTTATGGCGAAAACAAATATGACAATTTTCTTCCCACGTGCTCCTTATAAATTAGCTTGCTAAAATCTGTGTTCATTTAATTTTATTGGTCCTCCCAACGTATAATAAAATAAACACAGATAATTCAGCCTTACATTCTCGCCAATGCATAACGTACCATAAAGTAGTTGCTAAACATGGGAGAATACTCCCTCCCCTTTCCCTACGGACAACCCCCCACCCAACCCCAACCCCTACTTCAAGCTCACCGATCCCTTTTGTCAATTATATGTTCCCAGCCTCCCTGAAACTGACAGCCGTAGGCAGCAACCGCGCTAGCCAAACCAGAGCATTGTCAATCTACATAATGGCAGACGGAGTCGTGACGTCACGCTACTTATAAAGCTGCATTGTTGGGCCAGCCGTGTGTCGTTGTCACTGTACGTGTGCTTGGGCTGATAATAATGGCGGAGGGTTTCGTAATCGTCATAATTAAAGGATAACTTGGGTTCTAAATTGAAAAGTTGTTAGTTAAATCTTGCTAACTGGGAAATAAAACGTTAGCTATAGTAGATTCACATCAACCGTGCAATTGATGTTTAGGCCAGTCCCTTACGTCGCTCCTGATTGGCTGCTGATAAGCCATTCACAGGGATACATACTCTCGGTCTCTCTCGAGAGTTCACATAGGCAGGATGTATGTTCCACCTCTCTGAAAGACTTATCCCTCAGGAGAGGTGGATCATAGATCCTACCCATGTGAACTCTCGAGAGAGGCTGAGAGTTTCCAGCCCTATCCCTCTTAATGAGAGAATGCCTTGACGAAGTTTCTTGGCTTCACCTTGGAATGTTTCTTCCTTGATGAGCCTTGAAACGGGCAAGAGGGCTCTCGAACTTGGGGAAATCCTTTTCCCCAAGTCTCGAATCTAAATTTCTCTCTTTAGTCTTTCTCTAATTCCTTTTTTTTATTTCGACCTCTTCCTATTTTTAGCATCTTACTTTCTTCTTGCTGTCCAAAACCCTATTAGTAATATTTCTTTTATTCGAGATATATATATATATATATATATATATATATATATATATATATATATATATATATATATATATATATATGAATATACATATATATATAAACACAGATAATTCAGCCTTACATTCCTCGCCAATTGCATAACGTACCATAAAGTAGTTGCTAACATGGGAGAATACTCCCTCCCCCTACCCTACCCCCCTCACCCAACACCAACCCCTACTTCAAGATACCGATCCCTTTTGTCAATTATATGTCCCAGCCCTGAAACTGACAGCCGTAGGCAGCACCGCGTAGCCAACCAGAGCATTGTCAATCTACATAATGGCAGACGGAGTCGTGACGTCACGCTACTTATAAAGCTGCATTGTTGGGCCAGCCGTGTGTCGTTGTCACTGTACGTGTGCTTGTGCTGATAATAATGGCGGAGGGTTTCGTAATCGTCATAATTAAAGGATAACTTGGGTTCTAAATTGAAAAGTGTTTAGTTAAGCCTTGCTAACTGGGAAATAAAACGTTAGCTATAGTAGATTCACATCAACCGTGCAATTGATGTTTAGGCCAGTCCCTTACGTCGCTCCTGATTGGCTGTTGATAAGCCATTCACAGGGCTACATACTCTCGGTCTCTCTCGAGAGTTCACATAGGCAGGATGTATGTTCCACCTCTCCTGAAAGACTTATCCCTCAGGAGAGGTGGATCATAGATCCTACCCATGTGAACTCTCGAGAGAGGCTGAGAGTTTCCAGCCCTATCCCTCTTAATGAGAGAAGGCCTTGACGAAGTTTCTTGGCTTCACCTTGGAATGTTTCTTCCTTGATGAAGCCTTGAAACGGGCAAGAGGGCTCTCGAACTTGGGGAAATTTTCCCCAAGTCTCGAATCTAAATTTCTCTCTTTAGTCTTTCTCTAATTCCTTTTTTTATTTCGACCTCTTCCTATTTTTAGCATCTTACTTTCTTCTTTCTGTCCAAACCCTATTAGTAATATTTCTTTTATTCGAGATATATATATATAGTATATATATATAGATATATATATATATATACATATATATACATATATATATATATTTTTTTTATATATATACTAGTAAATAGCGTGGATATTTCCACATTCGTTACATCATGCAGGTTTGATGAATGGGAGAAGGGATGACAGTTGGGAGGGTATTTTCATTCAAAGCATATGTGAGAGTATAGGGATGACGTCAGCCGTCCCGAAGATGGTGTTTTGGACCTTTTGGCGGAAACTGTTCCGGAGGTTGGTCATCGGAATCCAGGGGGATCCAATCTTTGGGAATAGGACTCTCGGCTTATGACGGAAGCCCGTCATTACAGATGCAGGGGGGATGATTCCATGATTTTATGGTCTCAGTCCTACAGGCGGGTTGCAGCTTACACCTGTGCCTCTGTATCTTGTTTTGATGCGTATCCTACGGGGGTAGGGTAATGGAGCGGATCATCTGTTAAGTATGCTCTAACTCTGCCGATAGTGATGTAAATGTCCTTTCCAGCGTATTATACTTTCTTAATATTCTCAAGGCAGGTAAAAAACAAACAAACAACATAAAAACATTTTAACAACAAACACCTTCTTATGGATAATTCGGCTAATGACCCCCCTCCCCTGGATTTGCTGATTTGCTCTCCACCGGCACTGTTGACGACTTTAGCGACTTCAAGTAATGACAACTTCTATTGACGACCATGGAACTAAAAAGGGCCTTTCCTCCAGTTTCCAGTATTTACACACTGGAACCATTTGTTCCTTCATCCCCAGGATGCCAGGGATTAAAAAATCTGGCAGTGCAAATGAAAAGTTGTAGAAGTCTTGTATTGTACGGGCATTGCACTTGATATGAATTATGTAAAAAGAATTGTTCACTCATTTTAACCTTTCGGAGAGAGTTGAAAAAGGATGAAGCTGAAACTCTCAAAAGACAAAAAAGATTTTGAAGCTTATATACTTTTCAGGATCATTCCAAAGCTTATGATTGCCCCATTCAATATCAAAAGTGGCAAACATTTTGCGGATTTTCTGGCCGTGCAAAATTGCATAATTATTTAAAAAAAACGTTTTGGATTCTGAATTTGACTATATTCCAAAGTGCTCTGACTTGTGTGATGCCCAGAAAATTGCTCCCAGGGTATTACTGAGCCAATTTGGTATGTTGCTTCGTACAAGAAGGGTGCAACAACATCATTAAGGGATACGAATGCCTTGAGAAGAAAGTTGGTTACCATTCCTCAGGAAATTTGAAGCGTTATGGATATATCTGTTAGTTAGACTGGGAATGAATCCAAGCAGTATTATTGAGGAAATTTTTAAATCTTCTGATTCAGATCTGCATTGGATGGTTTATCCTCACAGCAACCTCCTTCAACCAGTCAAAAGATTAATATATTGTAGAGATTATATGAGTTTTTTCTGATGAGACATACTGAAGAGAATGCCCCTCTTCTGTTTATAAAGTTAAAAAAAACAGCTAGCTACCAGGATAATAACAATGCCATCTTGATGATTTAAAACCACACCCTAATCTTCCAGACTATATAAAGTCAGACACTTGAGCATTTGCGGTCAAGAAAATTTCCGCCCCACGACCTATGCAGTGTTACAAGTATTATGATTTTGGTCATGTTATTGGGAAATGCCACCAATGAAAAAGATGCTTCATTTACTCCATTCCATAATGGATTCTGAATTCCACGATACCTCCAAAGATTGTGTATCCGCAAAAAAAAATTTTGTTATCATTGTGAGGGAGCTCACTCTCCGCAACTCAAGACAATGTCCTCTGTATAAATTAGAACAGACTATAAAAAAGATACTGCTAATAATGAGCAATATCACCTATAAAGCTGCTAAGAAAACATATTTTAGGTAATAATTCGACTTATGCAAAAGTAGCATCCAAGAATCTGCATTTCAACTGATGATACACAAGTTTTTCTCAGTTCTTGTCTGGTGCAGAATCAAGGATTCCTGATAACTTTACTTCTTCATTAAGTCGATCAGAATCCAATTCTTGCATTGACTCTGGTATTCCAAATCATTACCTAAACGCCAGCATATAAAATAGAATAATTAGAAAAAAGAATGAACTTACTACCCAAACTCAAACTAAACAAGAAGAGCAGGATTTTCTGTACAGAACAGGAATTCAACATACTCGCCACTGATGACAGCACCAAGAGATGGAAGAAAACTTTCTGAAGTGGAGATGGTGGAACTAGGGAAATCCCAAAAGCAAAGTCAGAAAGAAAAAAACCTGTACTTGAAAGTACAACTCCTCCCAATCAAACAAAAAAATCGAATAATGAATATGCTTAACAAAACCACAGAAGATACTCTTCAAGTATACATACCTGAAGGGCTTCTACTCATGTACCAAACCCCAATTGAAGCAGAAAGTAACATTGCCTCAACTCCCAAAAAACCTCTGGATCTGAACTTAATGTATCAGACAATCATCATTACCACCCATGTGTATAAAGGGTGGCCGAAGTACACGCAAATGCACACGGTTCTCAAGAAGCGGAAGGACAATCCTTACTAACAATGTTACCCCTTGAAGAATAAATCCCTCACCAGTTTTAGGCCAAAACTGGTAAATCAATGATATCCCATAAAAACACCAACAGGGCATAAAACAACAAACACAAAAATGTCCTGTGGCTGTAATGATTGTTTTTTTAGTTTTTTTACGAATTCAATGACCTTAAAAATATAAGTATACATATAGAATAATCTAACTAGACAATTTTTTTTTTTTTTTACTAAGAAAAACAAAAATAAAAACCATACCTGGTACGGGTAAATTAGAAAGCCACAACGCTGGTTTGTATGTGTGGTTGACCATCTAATAAAAAAAACGTGCAACAGGCACCCTTCATCTTGAAAAATTTCTAGAAAAATTTAATCACAACTCCAAAAGAAAAAATTCCAGGAAACGAATCGAAATCGAAGTAACCAACAGGGAGCCATCGCTAAGAAGCAAAATAAAACCTAATTCAAAAAAATACTGCTACTGCAGTTAAACAGAAACCAAAACCCATTCCCGTAAATAAGCAGAAACAATACTCTACACCTAGTGATATTCCACCTCCATACACCATAATGTACAATTCATACGTAATCCAATTGGAATGTATTGGGTGGTCTTAAAACCCGTTTTACATCAAGGGGAAATTTCAAAGACTATTAAAATATTATAATCCAATTGCAATATGCTTACAGCATACAAATGATACCGTTCAATCAATAGGCAATTACAATTTAGCATCTCACTCAGTTCCTTCTGCTGATACATTAGGAACTGCAATCTATATTCATAACAGAGTAACTTACGATGCTATGTCCTTTAGAACCTCAGAATTTCAATTATCTGGAGTTAGATTACATTTAGATAACAACTCCTTTAATATTTATAATATGTACAATCAACCCTCTTGTAACTATAATTTGCAAAATCTACCTAAAGTATTGCCCAAAAGGCAAGAGAATTTCCTATTATTAGGAGACTTTAACTCCCACAATCCCATCTGGGATACCAATTGTGTTGATGTTGACACAAATGGTTCAAAGGTCGAACAGATGATGAATGATCACAACCTCTGTATATTAAATGAGGCAGAGAGTAGCACTTACTACTCAAAATCTCATGGCACCTATTCGTCAATTGATTTAACACTCTGTTCCAATAATTTTGTTGATAGATTTGAATGGAATGTCCTAGATGACCTGTTTAACAGTGACCATTTTCCTATTTTGATTACCTTATTAGGACATACACCAACTTCTCCGATCCAACGGTATAATACAAATGAAGCTGACTGGGATAAGTTCAAGTTTCACACTAGGCAAGTGCCTCCCTTTGATTATTCCCAGGATCATGATTAAACAAACGACGACTTTGTGAATTTTATCACACAAGCGGCTGATAAATCAATGCCTCTGACTGGCACTCGACAGTTGAAACATTCGGTCCCATGGTGGTCAGACACATTAACTCAACTGATAAACAAAAAGGCATGAAATTGGAAGAAAATTAGAAACCCTAAATAAACGATTCAAACATTTGAGTACAGGTCCCCTAATGTTAGGGAATACAATAAACAAATTGGTTGACAGTATTGCCAATAGAAATTAGTGTATTGAAAACCATATTTTAATAAGATTTCTGCTAAATTTAGGAAGGAAGTAGTTAAAGGCAAGATCATTTCATGGCAAAAATACGTGTCAAGCATATCAGATAATACTTCTATGAAGAAGATGTGGCAGAAATTTACGAAGATTAACGGTTCTTACAGCAGACCAGCAAGACAAGCATTAATGCATAATGGCTCATTAATACATGATACTCAGACAATCTCTAATATTATCGGCCGTAATATTGAAAACATAAGCAGTATTGATAATTTAGATGCCCACTTTCGAACCCTTAAAAGAAGAAGAAAAGCAATACCATTGAATTTTGATACTGTGGAAGATATTTTTATTTACTACAATAAAAGATTTACTGAAGAAGAGTTGGAATTTGCATTATCAAATTGTAGCTCAACAGCCCCTGGAAAAGATCATGTAAATTTCGATATGATAAGAAATCTAGCCCCTTTAGCCAAGGCCTATCTATTGGATTTCTATAATCATCTTTGGACCAAACATCTATTTCCAAAGGCATGGAAACATGCAATAGTAATACCAATAGCTAAGGCAGGAAAATATCCTAGTAATCCAGATAATTACAGACCAATTTCACTAACCAGTTGTGTATGTAAATTACTGGAAAAGATGGTTAATTATAGATTGAATTGGTGCTTGCGTCGTAATAATGTTTTATCAAATTCTCAATTTGGCTCACAAATGGAGCGATCCACCTTGGACTCTCTTTCACACCTAGAGAATTATGTACGTAGAGGTTTTGAACGAAAACAGATCACAATAGCCCTATTTTTTGACATTCAGAAGGCATATGATACAACATGGAGGTACTCGATACTAAAATCCTTGCATCATAACGGTTTTCCGAGGACTCTTTCCTATTTTTATCAGAGATAGATGGAAGAACATTTGTTTCCAACTCGTATTGATAATATTTACTCTGAATCTTTTAAGCTTGACTGTGGTGTACCCAAAGGCAGTGTTTTAAGTGGAACACTTTTTGCGTTAGCAATTAACGATAAAGTAGATCAAATGCCACAGGGAGTGCAAAGTAGTCTTTATGTGGACGACTTTGCAATTTACTACTCATCCAACAATCTTCGTCATTTGCAAAGAATTTTAAATAATGCCACTCTAAACATACAAGCTTGGACTGCGTCTGTTGGTTTCAGACTTTCGGCAGAAAAAACTCAAGCAATAATGTTTTATAGGAATAGTAGATGGAAACAGAATCAAGATATAAATCTTACTTTGGGCAATGTACAAATCCATTTCCAGGATAAGGTAAAATTTTTGGGACTGGTTTTTAATACTCATTTGAATTGGAAAGCGCATGTATCATACGTCAAATCTAAATGTCATAGTGCTCTTAACTTAATGATGAAATTATCTCACACAATGTGGGGTGCAAGGAGATCAACTTTATTGATGATATATAAGGCATTATTCTTATCAAGAATAGATTATGGAAGCCCAATATATGGATCAGGATCTGTAGCAACTTTGAAGTCTTTAGAGCCAATACATACTCGAGGCCTGCGAATTTGTAGTGGAGCATTTAGATCACCCCAAAATCGCTCGGTTTTATGTGAAATTGGAGAACCCCCTTTGTCGTTGCATCAGGATTTTGTAACAATGCGGAGTGCATTGAATATTCTGTCTACAAGTACTCCTACAAAAAAGCTCTTTTTTCAGAGTGACATTTTTATAAATAATCATGAGCCACCATTCCCGATTAGAGCAAATAGGCTGTTGCAATCACAATATCAAAAATGAACATCATTCAACCATCTTCTTTTACCCCCCACCTTGGATTATGAAAAAACAAGAATATATGCTCTCATCTTTTTCATTTATCAAAGAAATTTAGCTATACACCGAGTCACCATCAATAAATTGCCATAGAGCATATTCAAAGGAAAGGTCCTCATTATGCCATATACACTGATGGCTCTAAATCTTCAGTGGGTGTAGGAAGCGCTGCAGTGTCTTTGAAGAAAATGAGCCAGTTATCATTGCCAAACGAGTCGTCAGTATTCACCTCCGAGCTATATGCCATTTTACTAGCCATCATATTGTTAAAAGCACATGAAGAAAGACTAATTTAAAATTTATCATCTACTCGGATTCACGAAGTGCCATAGAAGCCCTCAAAAGTTATTCACATAAGAACCTGTTGGTATTAAAGATTAAAGAACTTTTAAACAATTTTTATCTTGAAGGGGTAGATATCGAATTATGTTGGGTCCCGGCTCATGTAGGAGTTGCTGGAAATGAAAGAGCGGATACTGCTGCTAAAACAGCCGTCAACCTGCCTCAAAAGGATATTAATCTCCCCGTTAGAGATTACATAACATTATTAAAAACATTTACAATGGAAAAGTGGCAAAGATTGTGGAGCAACGTATCTCAGAATAATAAATTAAGACAATTAAAGTCAACTGTTTCTCCATGGGAGTCATCTAATCAATACGACAAAAAAACTGAGGTAATATTGACTCGATTAAGAATTGGCCATACGAGATTGACCAATGGATTTTTAATGTGTACGCCTCACGGCACTATTCCCATGTGAAATGAGTGTGATACTTTTTTTATCTATTAGACATATTTTTTTCGGTTTGTCGGGTTTTTAAGCAAGAAAGAGAGAGATGTTTTGGTCGGAAAACGTTTTCTGACATTTTAACTGAATCAAGTAGTTTTTCAGTTTTTAGAATTTTAACTTTTTTAAGGAATACACGTTTAATTGATAGAATTTAAGTTTTTACCTAAGATTTTTAGTTCATTACTAATTCTTTTTAAATTACGCAGATTTAATATATAGTTAATTCATTTTATCGCTTAGATTTCATATAAATATTTATTCATTCATTAATTTTTCACTTAGATTTAGTACTATATTTGAAGATAAATAGGTATATATATATTTTTTTTTTTATTAAAATTTATAAATTTTATCATTCTTTATATCCCAATATTTTTCGGGCCAGCCCTGTGAGAGTCAAGTTTGACTCATTAGGCTGGTAAAACTCCTTTCTTAAATCTTAATCCAGCCTTATGACTGGGCTATCAACATCCAACCAGGAGTGCACGGTTGATGTGAATCTACTATAGCTGTTCCAAGAGTGTGGAGTGTTCTGTGATGGTAGAAATCTCTCTTATCAGTTATGAGAATTGTTCATAATGTACATATTTATTGTACATATTGTACATTTCCATATTGTACATATATATTGTCCATATTTATTGTAAATAGAATTCATATATGGTACAAATTTGTTGTACATATTTATTGTACATGTATATATTGTACAAATTTATTGTACATATTGTGCATATTTATTGCACATGTACACATTGTACAAATTTATCGCACATATTGTGCATATTTATTGTACATGTACACATTTTGCATATTTGTTGTGCATATTTACTGTACAGATTTTACATATTTATAGTTCATGTATACATTTTTGTACATATTGTACGTATTTATTGCACATACTTTGAATATTTACAGTACATATTGCATATGTTTTGTACATACTGTCCATTTTTATTGTACACATTAAACATATTTTGCATATTTACCTATCGTTTTCATTCCTTGCATTATCCAAGCCATTTTTCTTAGCCTGGTGTCCTAACTATCAAAAGTTTGCAAATGACTAAGTCAAGCAGACGACAGTCAAGATACTCTTGCAGATGTGGTTTGGAAATGTTGATATTCTAGAACTGAATAAATAAACTGACTTAACTTTCATACCTCTTCCTTGGATTCATGTGTGAGTCATAATAGGATCTTTACTAGGTAGTAGCCCCAAGGGTTTAAACCTTGTATGCATCCACCAAAAATATTATATAGTACTATCCACCTTTGCGACGCGTTTAGTACAAGCCCGTTTGGGAATAAAAACGATAAGTAAATATGTAAAATATGTTTAATATGTATAATAAATATAGACAATGCGTACAAAAAATTTAATACAATATGTGCTATAAATATGCAAAATATGTGCAATAAATATGTACAATACATATGTATAATAAATATATATGATATGCACAATAACTTTGTAAAATATGTACATGTACGATAATATGTACAATAAATTTGTAC
>NC_061110.1:15534532-15544532 GCF_015104395.2 Macrobrachium nipponense | reverse complement strand
AAAGAATCAGAAAATAAAGGAGGCGAAATACAAGGATCTAGAAGTGCACTCGGGTACTTTTGGCCATTCAACGATAAAGACAGTAAAAAGGGGAAGTGAGAAAGATCCAGGGAACACAGAAGATGCAGTGCAAGGCTCTCGAGGTGCAACCAGGAGAATACTTCGCAATTTTACACAAAGAACTAACCTCCGTAAAGGGGTAATTCCGTCAGTGGACCCCATGCGGTGCATTGCAGGCATTACTTAAGATTCTTTGCAACGTGCCTTCGGCCCCTAGCTGCAGCCACTTTTGTCCCTTTTACTGCACCTCCTTCCATATTCTCTTTCTTCATCTTACTTTCCACCCTCTCCTAACACTTGATTCATATGCAACTGCTTTGAGGTTTTCCTCCTGGTACACCTTTCATCAATCCTTTTACTGTCAAATTCTATATTCAGCTCAACTAAGAAGTAACAGTTAAAGCTGCTAGAGGGCAAGACGGAAGAAAGGAAGGGGGAACGGAGGTAAAGTAAAATGCTAAAAAGTGAATGCAGCTATGAATCGATGGGGAGCTGCAGACGCACTTGAGAGACGCCAGCATCGAACCGCGTGAGGTGTACTGATGGCACTGCACTCGGCACCTCTCCCTACGGGAGAGAGGGAATGGGGAGGCTGAAATGTAGTGCAGCCAGGGGTCGAAACCACACTAGAAATACGTTTCAGTTATGCCTACATTCACCACATGAGTTTCAAAACCATCGCCCTCCCTCCAAGACCTATCTTGGTCTCTACCTTTACGATGAAACGGTAAAATATAGTAAATAATTTCCTGCAAACATCACGTCTATTTGAAATGATGATTTAGGCTCACCCACCGATGTATTCTGAGATTATAAGGTTGATTCTAAATCTTTTAAGTATTTTATCATAAGATCTGATGAAGGCCTTTACTTTTATCAAACAGCTTCATCCAATAACACTAATTTCCTGCTTCTTTAATACGCTATTTCTTTTATTCTCATAGCAAAATGATTGCACAACATTTCGTCTTATTCTTGGTGAGTTTCGTCAATCACTTTGTCAGTCTCCTTAGACACATAATAGCGTTAACACAGATAGATTACCCTCTAATTTGGTAGGATGATGATAGCCTACGTCAGTGAAGAAAAAACCAGGTTGAATTTAAAGACAAAATTCAACAAAAATAATTTATGGTAGACTCCTGAAAATATATGATCTTAAAGTGAATATGTAAATGCGTTGTCTTCAGGAAGTATCAACTATCCTTTCTCTCTCTCTCTCTCTCTCTCTCTCTCTCTCTCTCTCTCTCTCTCAATGTATGTAGTGTGTTTGTGTGTTTCTCCTACATGTTTATGTATCAAAAATAAAAGATCATCAGGAAGACAGCTGCTCCTCCAAGTTGACCTGAAATTAGTGCACAGTGACCTAGATTTCTAGCACTGTCGAGTTTATAGGTTCTGTATCTCTTATTCTAAGATTTAATATATGATTTTGTTGACCTGCTTGTTGTTTTAATGAACGCCATATTCTTTCGAAACATGAATCTCATGACAGTGACAGTTGTAGGCTTGTTCCATTCGGATAGTGTTCATTTTCTGAATAATAATAATAATAATAATAATAATAATAATAATAATAATAATAATAATAATAATAATAATAATAATAATAATAATAATAATAATAATAATAATATGGAATATGCCAGCGGAAATCTTACCCATAATCATAGGAACACTAGGCACGATCCCAAGGTCCCTGAAAAGGAATCTAGAAAAACTAGATGCTGAAGTAGCTCCAGGACTCATGCAGAAGAGTGTGATCCTAGAAACGGCGCACATAGTAAGAAAAGCGATGAACTCCTAAGGAGGCAGGAGGCAACCCGGAACCCCACACTATAAATACCACCGAGTCGAATTGGAGGACTGAGATAGAGCAAAAAAACAATAATAATAGTAATAATACAACTACCTAGAGGAGACAAACACCATCCCCCACCAAAAGAAAGGCTGCAGAAGGAAGTTTAGGGGCACAAAAGACCAGCTCCTGATAGACAAAATGGTAATGAAGAACAGTAGGAGATGGAAAACCAACCTAAGCATGGCATGGATAGACTATAAGAAAGCCTTCGACATGATACCACACACAAAGCTAATAGAATGCCTGAAAATATATGGGGCAGAGGGAATCACCATCAGCTTCCTCAAAAGTACAATGCGCAACTGGAATACAATACTTACAAGCTCTGGAATAGACTAGCATAAGGTTTATATCAGGGGACTAGGGATCTTCCAGGGCGACTCACTGTCCCCACTACTCTTCGTAGTAGCCATGATTCCCATGACAAAAGTACTACAGAAGATGGATGCCGGGTACCAACTCAAGAAAAGAGGGCAAACAGAATCAACAGCTGATGTTCATGGACGACATCAAGCTGTATGGTAAGAGCATCAAGAAAATAGATACCCTAATCCAGACTGTAATGGATTGTATCTGGGGACATCAGGATGGAGTTTGGAATAGAAAAATGCTTAGTCAAACATACAAAAATGCAAAGTAAACGAGAACTGAAGGGATAAAGCTACCAGATGGGAGGGAGCAACATCACAACATATAGATGAGACAGGATACAAATACCTGGTAATAATGGAAGGAGGGGATATAAAACACCAAGAGCTGAAGGACACGATCAGAAAGGAATATATGCAGAGACTCAAGGTGATACTCAAGTCAAAACTCAACGCCGGAAATATGATAAAATCCATAAACACATGGGCAGTGCCAGTAATCAGATACAGCACAGGAATAGTGAAATGGACGAAGGCAGAACTCCGCAGCATAGATCAGAAAACCAGGAAACATTTGACAATGCACAAAGCACTACACCCAAGAGCAAATACGGATAGACTATGCATAACACGAAAGGAGGGAAGGAAAGGACTACTAAGCATAGAGGACTGCGTCAACATCGAGAACAGAGCACTGGGGCAATATCTGAAAACCAGTGAAGACGAGTGGCTAAAGACTGCATGGAAAGAAGGACTAATAAAAGTAGACGAAGACCAGAAATATACAGAGACAGGAGAAAGACAGACAAAAACCCAGAGAACAGAGGACGGCACAACAAACCAATGCACGGACAATACATGAGACAGACTAAAGAAACTAAGCCAGCGATGACACAGGCAATGGCTACTGAGGGGAGAGCTAAAGAAGGGAACTGAAGGAATGATAACAGCGGCATAAGATCAGGCCCTAAGAACCAGATATGTTCAAAGAACGATAGACGGAAATAACATCTCTCCCATATGTAGGAAGTGCAATACGAAAAATGAAACCATAAACCATATAGCAAGCGAATGCCCGGCACTTGCACAGAACCAGTACAAAAAGAGCCATGATTCTGTGGCAAAAGCCCTCCACTGGAGCCTGTGGAAGAAATATCAGCTACCTTGCAGTAATAAGTGGTACGAGCACCAACCTGAGGGAGTGATAGAAAACGATCAGGCAAAGATCCTCTGGGACTATGGTATCAGAACAGATAGGGTGATACCTGCAAACAGACCAGACGTAACGTTGATTGACAAATTCAAGAAGAAAGTATCACTCATTGATGTCGCAATACCATGGGACACCAGAGTTGAAGAGAAAGAGAGGGAAAAAATGGATAAGTATCAAGATCTGAAAATAGAAATAAGAAGGATATGGGATATGCCAGTGGAAATCGTACCCCATAATCATAGGAGCACCTAGGCACCGAATCCCAAGAAATCCCTGAAAAGGAGTCTAGAAAAACTAGACGCTTAAGTAGCTCCAGGACTCATGCAGAAGAGAGTGTGATCCTAGAAACGGCACACATAGTAAGAAAAGTGATGGACTCCCTAAGGAGGCAGGATGCAACCCGGAACCCCACACTATAAATACCACCCAGTCGAATAGGAGGACTGTGATAGAGCAAAAAAAAAAATAAAAAAAATAAAAAAAATAATAATAATAATAATGATAATAATAATAATAATAATTTTTATTGAAAGATATTGCTGCATCAGCTGCATTCAACCTGTAAATAGTTTTTTCTGTTAGAATAGAAAAGACTATTTACAAGTTAAATGCAGCTAATGCGGGAATATCTTTCAATAAAACGTGTTTGAAAGAGGGTCTTCTTAATAATAATAATAATAATAATAATAATAATAATAATAATAATAATAATAATAATAATAGTAATAATAATAATAATAATAATAATAATAATAATAATAATAATAATAATAATAATAATAATAATAATAAATAGGATTCTCTACCCGGCCGAAGGAATCGACGCAAAACGTTAATGTTACCTGGTTTAGTATTGTTTTTGTAATTCATTAGTATATACGGAATTTGGACGTGGATTGTTATCCGTGGATTTCTAAGTTAATACATTTATTTAAACCCAAAACAAATCAGTTCGAAAATATGTATCACGTGATGTTGGTTATAGACACAAACAGTCTGCGGAAGTATACTCGCATATTCAATCAGGTTCTAATGCAATGACGTAAGCAGCTTAAAATCTAACGTGCCATGAAACAATAAGGAATGAAAATCCTGTAAATAGGGTTATTTTTTGGTCTTAACTGAAAATGATTATCCTAGAAAGGAAACCTACTTTCGTTAGCTCTCCGCTGACCCAGACTCTGATGAGGCGCGGTCATGGAAGAGATAAGACGATAAGAACGTAAACATTGGGGTTCGTGTATGAGTTTATGTTTAGTTTTTCTCTTTTTCAAGAGTATAGATCCCGCTAGACTAGTTCTAACCTAGCTTCGCGCATTTACCTTGAAATCGTCGAGCTTTTAGAATCAGTAATCTCATATTTTAGTTGATGTTCTTTCATACGTCGATTAACTTTGTGAGAATGACCGCTTTTGTTTGTAAACATCTTAACAGAGACAGATTTCTCTTAAAGATTAAATTTTTTTATTTCTGTTCCATTTTTCTCCTGACCGGGAATTTTTACTTTTACTGAAAGCAATTTCTGCTTTAATGTTTCAGGTTCTTATTTTGGTAAATCCTGTTAACTAGAAGCGGGAAAAAATATGTAAGTAGTTCTAAAATATCAATTGAAGGCCTTAAAAACGTGATTTTTTTCCATTTAGAAAACTTAGAGAAAAACACATTCGCGACTAACCTAAGAACTTACTTTATCTCGTTTATTTGTCTGAATGAGACGACCTATCTGAGCTAAAAAAAGAAAGAAAAAAAAAACCCTCTGAATGCGTGTAAGGAGATCTGACTTTTATTTTTTCAAGGGTTTCATATATAAAACCTCCACTTTTACTTTTTTAGATGACTGGTTTTTCAGTTTCTAATAATTGTTTTTTTCTCATTAAATCACGAGAAGTTTTCTGGGGTCAAGTTTTTTTTTTTTTTTTATAATCGATGAGTATTCTCGAGAAGTTTTTAACTTGGTATAACTGCGCGTGATGCGACAAATCCCGCAAAGTATTACAGACGTTTCCATTAAAACCAGAAAATGTTCAATGAAAATGAAATCAAGCGCGAACGATTCCACGGCAACTTCACCGATATCTAACCTCGAGATGAAAAAACCTTCTGATTCCATATTCCAAGCTTACGTTGATAAGTTTTAAGATTTGATGAGCAAACATTGATGCAAATACCTCCTTCGGCCTTTTCTCCTACAGAGATTTTATCAGACACTGAGACTACTTGGCAGATAACTTCAGACAAATCTGAGATCATCTGAGGTTATGATATCTTTTAAATATTCCGACCAAATAAGGAAATTTAAGACAGGCGTTGAATAATTTACCAAGGAAGTTCTCTCAGCAATGGACTCCTCTTCTCTCTCTCTCTCTCTCTCTCTCTCTCTCTCTCTCTCTTCTCTCTCTCACTGTGTGATAACATTCAGCAATACGGCTCAGCGTAAGGCCTAGCTGGAACGTTCATCTATCTCGCTAATTATATCAAACGCAATAACTCGCTCACAGAGGAACCATTACTTTTTATTCCACCGTCAAAAAAGAATAAATAAATAAAAAAATAAAATAAAATTAGGATTTAAACGAATGTGCCAGTTGTAGAGATTTAATCCGAGCCATCCATTTATCATCATCTTTGTCAATTAACCAGTTTCACGCCTTTGAAGAACCGGTTGTCAAACTCGGTTACAAGTGTTCTCTGGAAATGGAATTTAATTTGGTTCCAGCGGGGTCTGACGAAGGCCTCTTGTGAAAGGGTTCCTACCTTCCCCCGAGGATTAAAGTGCACTGGATTTTCCAGAAAGGATTGTGGCTGATGGGAGGTTCTGCTACAGTTGTTAGATCCTATTTGGCTTCTCTTCTTTCTCATTCCTGGGAAAGGTTATAAACAAAGAAATTATGAAATAGCACTGTTTTCTAGCATATTTTCCAGTCAGAAATATGAAAATGAGATTTTTTTAGATTTTAATTTTTTTATTTTTTTCTTGGTCGGAAATAATTTTTTCTCTTTTTTCTCTTTCCCGGGAAAGATTATAAACTAAGAAATGATCAAACGACAATATTTTCTACTATATATTTTAGTCAAATCTGAAAATTAGATTTTTTAGATTTACATTTTTGCATTTTTTTTTTTTTTATTCTCGGAAATAATTTTTTCTCTTTTTTCTCATTCCTTGGAAAGGTTAAAAACAAAGAAATGATCAAATGGCAATATTTGCTACTATAATTTTTAGTCAGAAATCTAAAAATTAGATTTTTTTAGATTTTAAGTTTTGTATCTTTTTATTGATCGGAAATAGTTTTTTCTCTTTTTTCTCATTCATTGGAAAGATTATAAACAAAGAAATGCTCATATGGTAATATTTTCTACAATATCTTTTAGTCAGAAGTTTGAAAAATTAGATTTTTTTTTAGGTTTTAATTTTTTGTATTATTTATTCCTCGGGAAGGCTGTAAACAAAGAAATAATGAAATAATATTTATTCTATTTTTCATATATTGTGAGACATCTAAAAATTAGATTTATTTTTTCCAGATCCCCCCCCCCCCTTTTTTTTTTGCATTCCCGGGAAAGACCAGCAATAAAGTAATTCTGAAATAATTATATATTCTAATTCAATTTCCGTTTTCTGTCAGCAATCCGAAAATGAGATTCTTGTTATCTCGACCAATTACTCGAACAGTTAGGATTTCATAGTGAGATCTAATATTTTCTAAATTGAAAGTTATGGCAGCATCAGCGAAGTTTAATTGACGTTAAAATTTCTATTTTTCCCACTCTATTTATTAGTTTTCTGCAAAAGAAAACTATTAGCTTTGTCTGTCCGTCCGAACGTTTTCTGTTCGCCCTCAGATCTTAAAAACTACCGAAGTTAGAATGCTGCAAGTAGGTATGTTGATCATCCACCTTCCAATCATCAAACGTACCAGACTGCAGCCCTCTAGCCTCAGTAGATTTTATTTCATTTGAGCATAAAATTAACCATTATCGTGCGTTATGGCAACGGTATTGGACAGGCCACCACCGGGCAGTGTCTGAAACCCTCATGGGCCGAGGCTCATGCAGCATTATACGTTGTACAGAAAACGTGATTGCACCAAAGATACTTCGGTGCATTTTTTACTCATTACAAGTTGACGAGTTAGAAACGGCCTTCTGTTGTCTTTGATAATGACACCCTCTCGACTGCCTGTTCCATTGACAATTATGGCTGTTTCAGAGGTACTTAATTTATAGTAAAGAACTACTGAAGCTTCAGAGAGAGGGGGAATAAAAAAAAAGAGTAAAACTTCAATAGATGGAAAGCTGGCAGCGCAAGTGGTCACCTGAAAGACTGAGAAGTTACAAGATAAGCAAAGGCCACATAGAACCAATAACATCAAAACAAGACAGCAGCTATTTCTAGTGGTGAGTCTTGCAGTCTTTTTGTAGCTTATGGATATGAACCATATTATGGGGCAGGATAAGCCAACAGTATCTAAAGGAACTTCTTATCTGTAATAGGTGAGTTACTTCACGAACCCCTTCAGGCATCAGTAGGTGTTGCTAATGTAAGTAATAATACTGCTTTTAATACCGTTTCCCACTGTTATCACTCTTGAGGAAGATCCCCAGAAGTTTCATGTAAGTTTTTCAATTATCAGAAAGTCATATGAAGAATTAGAGAAACAAAATGAATTTGTGTTTTTGAAGACTGAAATCTAAACAAAGGAACCTGAGTTACAACTGGACAAGAAGTTATTAACACACAATTATTACTACTGTTACTAAGTTTCATGTATCAGGAAGGCGATGAAGATAAATAAAAATCTGTGCCTTTGAAGACTGAAATTGAAACAAAGGAACCTGAGATACAACTGGACAGGAGATTGTTAATTCTTAATGATTCTTACTATTATACTAATCTTGAGGGTAATTCCCCACAAGTTTCTAGTAAGTTTATTCAAGCATTAGAAAGGCAACTGAAGAAAAAAAAAAAAACAATTTCTGTGCTTTTGGAGACTGAAATATAAACAAAGGAACCTGTGACATCCAGACAAGAGGTTGTGAATAGATTTCTTACTTTGGTCGTTGGTAATGAAACCCTCTCTACACTATTTTAGGGCATTTATTACATGAGGAGTATCCTTTATGGAAGAATACATGAATAATTCAAGTTAATTCAAAACGCAGATAGAGCCATACAGTTTATTACTGAAGAAAAAAAAGTGTAATGTTTTACGAAACATGGCTTCTTCTTAACTAAACCTGATGTAGTAAAAATTCAGTTTTTTTAGTATCTCCGATTTAACTCGTTTATCTAGTTTTGCCTGAGTTCATTAATAATATCTCAGCATTAGTTGGGTCACACATTTCCAGAAAAAAAAAACGTAGCTTATCTCGTCACAGCTCCCTGGAGACCCTCTGATAATAAACTTCCTATCAGGGAGGTAGCTAATCACAAGAGAGATTTCCCTGGTGAGGGGAAATGGGGTCTGGAAGAAAAGGGTTGGAGGGGAGAGAGAGAGAGAGAGAGAGAGAGAGAGAGAGAGAGAGAGAGAGAGTCTCTCCCATGTTTTGGAGGTGGCGCTATTGCAGTCCAGTTCCATTAAAAGGGTACCTGGTAAGATGATTAGTTTTCCGATACCTACCGACTCGGAAACAAAATATGTTTACGCGAAGAATAATAAAAAAAAATACAATGAAAGGTAGTTGCTTACGAGAGTAAATTTTGTTTTGAAAGACACTGGTACACAAGATGAATAATAATTATTACTTAAGTATTAATAAATATCTGTTACAGGTATTAGATGTGAGCGAACCTCAGTAACTTGTTTGTGCTTTTCATTATCAACAAACGACATGCCATTACAGATAAGTCAAATCAATTAGTTTTGACCCCCATACGTTATAAATGTGAAGCATTTGGACAACGTTCGTTACCCTTGGAAGTAATTTATCACATAGTTCGTCCATATTATTATTATTATTATTATTATTATTATTATTATTATTATTATTATTATTATTATTATTATTATTTCAGTAGATGAAACCCATTCACATGGAACAAGCACACAGAGGCATTGACTTGATACTTGCCACCATACGAGCGGACCAACTTTATAAGTAAGTACATCCTGAGAGTTTTATTTTCTGAAATAATTTCATTAAGTTAAACTATAATATCGAAACAATATAGAACTTCAGGCCAAGTAAAAGACAGCTAGCATCTGAGGTCGAATTCTAATCGATGAGGAGAGAGAGAGAGAGAGAGAGAGAGAGAGAGAGCTCTTTGAAAATTGCACTTTCACACGAGAGAGAGAGAGAGAGAGAGAGAGAGCTCTTTGAAAACTGTAATTTCACAAGAGAGAGAGAGAGAGAGAGAGAGAGAGAGAGAGAGAGAGAGAGAGAGAGGATGCTCTTTGAAAACTGTATTTTCACAAGAATCAGATAAAGCTGAAAATACCTGAAATAAAATGTACTTTCCAGATGTCATATTTTTAAAACATATATATTATTTATTTA
>NC_061110.1:15527032-15529532 GCF_015104395.2 Macrobrachium nipponense | reverse complement strand
CAGGTATTAAGGATTTACGCAAGAAACGCTTGTATAAGAGAGAGAGAGAGAGAGAGAGAGAGAGAGAGAGAGAGAGAGAGAGAGAGAGAGATATTTTGAATCGAAATTTAAGAGGAATGAGAGAGAGAGAGAGAGAGAGAGAGAGATTAGATTCTGAATCGAAGAAGAAGTAGGAGAGAGAGAGAGAGAGAGAGAGAGAGAGAGAGAGAGAGAGAGAGAGAGAGAGAGAGAGAGAGATTAGATTCTGAATCGAAGAAGTAGGAGAGAGAGAGAGAGAGAGAGAGAGATTAGATTCTGAATCGAAGAAGAAGTAGGAGAGAGAGAGAGAGAGAGAGAGATTAGCATTGAATCGAAGAAGATGTAGAGAGAGAGAGAGAGAGAGAGAGAGATGAGAGAGAGAGAGAGAGAGAGAGAGATTAGATTCTGAATCGAAGAAGAGGTGAGAGAGAGAGAGAGAGAGAGAGAGAGAGAGAGAGATACCTTACCTTACCTTACCTTACCTTAAAACCTTATAGCTCGTTCGGGTTGCTCCAGGTCCCTCAGTGTGAGGCACCTTTAATGTCTACCAGACAATTACTAATACATCTTCGGTATATTTTGCATCTTCCAATCTTGGATGGTCTGGGATGCAGCTTTGATATTTGTCGAGCTTATTCTTAAACACATCGACGCTCACTCCTGATATGTTCCACAGAAGAGCTGGCAACGCATTGAATAGACAGTGCATAATCGATGCTGGTGCGTAGTGGATTAATGTCCTGTGTGTTTTCCTTACCTTTCCTGGTATAGTTTTGGGCATTATTAATCTACCTCTGCTTGCTCTTTCTGATATTTTTAGCTTCATGATGTTTTCCTTCTATCTGTTTCAATGCCTGTATTATCAAGTAGCGTTCTCATCTCCTTTCTAGACTATATATTTTTAATAATTGTAGTCAAGGTCTTTAACTTCTTCTATTATAGCTGTAAAGGACCTTTGTACATTCTCTATTTGTGCAATATCCTTTTGGTAGTGTGGGTGCCACATCATATTGCAATATTCAAGTGGACTACGTACATACGCTTTATAAAGCATAATCGTGTTCGGCTTTTCTTGTTTTGAAGTGCCGTAACAACATTCCCATTTTTGCTTTGAATTTGGCCATTAGTATTGCTATTTGATAATTGCATGACATGTTCTTATTCAACATCACACCAAGGTCTTTAACTGCTTCGTTATTAGGTCTCCTATATGCATGTATTATCATTCCTTCTTTATCTCCATAATTTATTGATTCAAATTCATCAGAGTTAAATACCATCCTATTTACCTCTGCCCAGACAGAGAAAGAAAGAGAGATTAGATTCTAAATAGAAGAAGAAGAAGAAGAAGGAGAAGAAGAAGAAGAAGAAGAGAGAGAGAGAGAGAGAGAGAGAGAGAGAGAGAGAGTGGAGATTTTAATTTAGAATATAAAATGAGAGAGAGAGAGAGAGAGAGAGAGCTGGATAACAATCGTGTCACTGGATTCTCACTGAAAGCAGACAAGTAAAATCCTTAAATTCCTTCCAGCATAAAGACCGATTTAGCGATCTTATTAATAATTTTTCCAGGGCGCCGCCGGGCCTTTTGTATCCAGAACCCCTATCGACTCATGATCCTGATTTCCTGGAGGACCCATAAATCATTTCCTCTAGAGAGAAGATTCTAAAAAGGCGGAGGAAGTAGGGGAGAGGACTTTTTATGTAAGGAAAGTAGGGATTGTGAAAATTGTACATAGTCTCAAGAAGGACTGGTATCAGGAAGTTAGAAGGAAACTTGCAGAGAGAGAGAGAGAGACAGACAGACAGAGAGAGAGAGAGAGAGAGAGAGAGAGAGAGAGAGAGAGAGAGAGAGAGAGAGAGATTAGATTCGGAATCCCAATCTAAGATGAGAGAGAGAGAGAGAGAGAGAGAGAGAGAGAGAGAGATTAGGTTCGGAATCCCAATCTAAGATGAGAGAGAGAGAGAGAGAGAGAGAGAGAGAGAGAGAGAGAGAGAGAGATTTTAAATTAAAATCTAAGCAGAGAGAGAGAGAGAGAGAGAGAGAGAGAGAGAGAGAGAGAGATGGATAACAATCAGCATTAAAGAAACATACAAAATGAAAGTACCCTATTGTGAACCTAAGATGAAGGAAGGCTTGGCATTAGTACGGTAAACGAAAAATGACAGCATATAGAAGAAATGCAAATATAATAAGTGTAAATTATTTCTTATCCTTATCTGAGGCAATTAGTATTCAGTTTGATTGACAACTGTATTGACATGCACAGTAAGAATGGAAATACCATAATGTGGATTTCTTTTTAAGGGAACATTTTACACGTCTGAATATTTTGAGTTTTTTTAAGGTCTTTCCATTTATCTTCATAGTATTTTGAGCTTGATGAATTTTGGCAAAGTCACGTCATTCAGTAAATGTGTCCCTATGGGTACGTCCACACGTCACCAACTTATTGCGCACACATCTCAAACAGTTAGTATACAA
>NC_061110.1:15509532-15519532 GCF_015104395.2 Macrobrachium nipponense | reverse complement strand
CCATTTTGAGAGGTTTTCCAACTTTATCTTACATTTTCCTCTTATAATAAAGATATTCGTCACATTCCACTTTCAGCGTTTTACTTTACCTCCACTCGCTCTTCCTTCCTTCCATCTTGCCGTCTAAACACTCCAACTGAATTGGGCACTGAAAGGCTGAAAGTACCCGTTGCTTGGCTTGATACCCTAATTTTCCCAAACCGCTGAAATGTTTCTTTATCAACAGACGGACATGTGCAAGGAGGAGCTGGTCCGATACTTCTTCGAGGTCATCACCACAACCATCTTGATGTCGACGGTGTGCCTGACTGCCTGTGGCTACGCTGTTCTCAACGGCATCTTCGTGGGTGGGAATGTGATTATTGTGGTCTGCGTCACAGTCTTCGCTTTCTGCTACGTTTTCAGCACCGGAGATGGATTTTCTAAAACAGTTAAGACTTTTTGCACTCCAGCATAAATGCTCTCTTAAGGTGCAACACGACAATGGGAAAACGTCAGAAACGCAAGTTGGGAATTTTTTGTATACATATCCAAAACAGGTTGACAACTATGTCATAAACATAAATCGCGAAATAATTACATACATATTACTAAAATGTTAACAACTATATCTTAAACATACATCGCGAACGTATCACATGCATGTCACAAACAGGTTGTCAACGACGTCATGAACACATGTTGGAAGCTTATCACATACATGTCACAAACAGGTTGACAGCCACGTCATGAACACGTGTCAGAAACTTATCACAAACATACCACATACAGGGGCGACAACTATGTCATAAACATACATCGTGAACTTATTGCATGCATATCTCAAACAGGTTACCAACTATGTCATAAACATGCATCGCAAACTTATCACATACATAATCACAAACTGGTTAACACCTATGTCATAAATGTGTTGCGAACTTATCGCATGCATATCACAAGCAAGTCGACACATATGTCATGGACTAATGTCAGGAACTTACCGCATACATATCACAAACAGGTTGACAACCACCCTCTAAACATAAGTCGCAAGCTTATCCCATACATGTCACAAACTAGTTGATAACGACGTCATGAACACATGTCATACTTATCGCACACATATCACAAACGGGTTGACAATAACGTAGTGACCATACATCGGAAACTTATCGCATACATATCACAAACTGGTTAACAACCAGTCATCGACCATAGGTGAGGAACGAATGTCTGACAAGCGCTGGATATTCTATGAAGCACTGGTAGTATTCAACGTGTTTGTGATATGCGTGTGAAAAGTTGCCGACGTGCATTTACGACATGTTTTAATATAGTCTGGATGCAACTTTTAAAGGTCTTGGCTTTTAAAGAATGCAGGCTAAAGGGGCCCATACACGTTCAAAAAAAGCGTCAAAATTTTGCATCAAAATTTTGATTTGAGTGTGTGTAGGACGTTTTGATGTCAAAAAAAGATTTGAAGCAAAATTTTGATTGATCAAATCCGTTTTATATTTTTTGACTAGTCGTCAAATTTTTTATGCGTGTATGGGCTCCTGTCAAAATTTTGATCAAACTTTTTAGTTCGCAGGTGACTGACGAGGAGATAGGATCGCCGTGTCTGTGAAGAAGGAGGCCGAAAAGAAATGTTTGATTGAAGTTTTAGGAGTGTAGAGCCAATGCTGTTTTTATCGCTAAATTAACCATCACTGAAAAATATATTTCTAAATATTTCTATTTTGAGGCTTATTGTAGTTGAAGTACAGAATTTTTCAATCTAATTCGTATATAAAGTATTTTGAAAGCCAACTATAATTTGATTAAAAAAACCATCAAACAGTCAGTATTTTTCATACATAAAATACCTATTAATTCTCTCATTACAAACAAAGATAAAGCCAAACGTTCTAACTTATATAAAGTACAGAATTTTGCATAAAAGAGTCGTGTAATTTAATCTGTATATAGCTGACATAAAGGAAAGTCAGGTACAACATTCAAAAAATGTATTCCCTTACTGAACGATCAGTAATTTACATACTAGATAAATAAGTATGCATGTCCATTTTTCTTTGACAAGAAGAATTAGATGTAATTTTATGTTAAGTAACCTATAAATTGTTATGAAAAATTACTGTGCAGAGTTTTTGACGTCACAAAAACCATAGTCTAGTATTTTTCCCGTTTTAAAAACCAGTCTTTTGACCATTTCCGACGTTTACCAGGAGGTTTATCAGAGTCCAATGCCAACACTAGTGCTATTACCACTGATGCATCCATGTCGAAGATTTTGACGATACTGAATTTTGATGGGAAAAACGCCTAAACGTGTGTGGGCAATTATGCATCAAAATTTTGTATCAAAGTTACACGTCAAAATTTTGATGCAAAATTTTGACGCTTTTTTTGAATGTGTATGGGCCCCTTAAGAGTTCGCTAACATGATTTTGAGCAAGGTAGGTTATTGGAATAGCAAATGTTTTCGGCAAAGAAATTGCCAGTTAATGGCAGTGGTAATAAAATTTGTTTTTGTGATTGTATATTGTTAACTAATTGTACAAAATCTGGTGGATAATATCCAAGTTTAGTGAATTAGATAAAAGAGCTCCTATTCGAGATAATATAATGATCTTTATGTGATCATAATATAGACAATTATGTTATATATATAAAAAAAAAACTCAGTACATTGAAACCCCCATGAACTTACTAAATGCCGCCATCCAAATCCCTTGAACTTTTGAGTGCTACTCTTTAACGAACCTACCACACAGACTTCTATATACTTTCTAAACGACATTTTCAGATTAAAAAGGCTGTTGTGATTCTCAGACTACGATGGAGCCACACACGAAACAAAGACACCAAAGATGAGGTAATGAAGACTGACATTTGTTCCTTTACTGGGTAATGAGAAGGCTTCATGGGTGTATGATGTGTTACAAGCAATTTTTAAGTCTAAACCCGGCAAGGGTACACGCCTGATCTTCTTTTTTTCGTTTTTGTCATTGATCACTCACTCGGGGTCTGAACATATATAGTAAACCCTGAATAAAGTTCCTAGGGAATGAATACGTCCAAAGCTCATATACCTCATATCAAAACAGATACATCGACTTCTCATGTTAGTGGAACGCGTACAAGAACTGGAGATGTGTGGTTGGTATGCTCTCAACTTCAGGACACTTGTATCTGTGAGTATATTTTGACATTCTGCATTCATACCTCATGTCATCTGTGTGCAACATATTTTCTACTCCAACATTTATGATTATTCTCATAAGATGAATTCATGAATAAAGTCTTATTTCCCAGTTCAACTAAGTAGCCTACCCTTATGGAATGGCTAGCATGATGTCTTGCATAAAGAATGTCATAAGATGGATTCATGAATAAGTATTATTCCGAAGTGATGGGAAACTGCAAACTTAGAATCTACTGGAGTAAATTTCTATGAAAAAAAACAGCAATAGAAAAAAGTTAATAAATCGTGCCATATCATTCATGTTGGAATGGTAATAACAACTGGAATAATGGATGAAAAATTCCATTAGGAATGGCAGGAAAAAGTCTGGCAGCTTAGAAACCTTTTAATAAATATATTACCATCGTAGGGTGAATAAAAATAATTTTATTGTTAAATTTAAAAGGGGAAAATCTAAAATATAAAACATCGAAAAGCTAAGTATCATTCGGAATGATATTGATATTATTTGAAAATAATTCAGTCTATTGTAAAATCTTATGGTTTAGGTTATACTCCTGTTTGAAGTTTGACCTCATTGAAGGGATGAAATGCTATATTCTTTTATTCCTCTCTCCCCCAAAGAGTCTAATTTAGCTTTGCCGGTCAAGAGAGTCATATTTTATACAGTCAGCTGGGACCCGGTAGGAACCAGAAAATTTGGGAGTAAAGTCTCGAGCTGCGGAATTAATCAGATTCTCTTTATGTCATGTAACGTTGGAGGCTATGATGATGATGATAGTGGTAATTTACACACACACACACACATACATATTTATATATATATATATATATATATATATATATATATATATATATATATATATATATATATATATATATATATATATGTGTGTGTGTTTGTGTGTGTGTGTGTGTGTGTATCATTCGAGCTACAAATGTCCTTTAATATCTAATTCGCTCTATCTCGGAATTGATATATTTGTATATATGTACCGAAGGAGAATTTTTTAGTTGATAATAATTTCGTCCCCTCAAGTGTCGAGCCACTGTCCATTGGACGGAACGAAATCAGTACGGGCAGTGACGTTATCAAGTCAGCCAACAGAGAGGCTATAAGTTTATATCGATTCTGACCTTACAAATTACCGTCTAACTCAGTGTTTTCGTAATTAGAATCGATATGAAACCCCCTCTACCATGTTAGCTAATTCGAACGTTTGACCTACGTAGCCATGTTATGAATACTTATCACTTCAATGTGATTCAAATAAATCATTCAAGCTACAAATGTCCTTTAACCCTTCGTGGACTGGTGGGGTCCCTGAGACCCCCAGTGAGTCTTTGGTATGACATATCTCTTTAGCTATCTACTAAAAATATCCTTATGCGATTAATTTTATCATTAGTGGTTTATGCATATTCACAAGTGTTATTAGCTTAGGATAATCAATTTTAAGGGAATGGCAGCTAAAAATATACCTCTGGGGTCTTCCGTGTCTCTAATTCTTCTCTATTTTGTTTTGGTGCAATTCTAAAAACTATGTGTTTTCTAAGCTTAGAGCACTCTGCCTAATCTACATAGCAAATAATTTTTCCATAATATTATTTCTGAAGTAATTCTGAATTATTTAGTACTAAGACAGGACCACCAATTTACCGTGCTTCTATGATTCGCGACAGGTTCAAACAGATAAAGAGGTGCATAAGATCTGATAATATGTCAACACGTGTAGTGAGAAAAAATGGTGAACAAGGGAAGCTGGCACCTATATATGAAGTTTGGCATAAGTTTATTGAAGCATGCCAGGTAAACTATAAAGCTGGATCATGTGTTACTGTTCAGGAATCTCTAGTATCATTCCGAGGAGATGTTCCTTCAAAGTATGTATGCCATTAAAACCAAATAAATATGGGATTAAAATCTGGTGCATGGTAGATGCTACAAATGCTTATCTCTTAAATGCACAAATATATTCAGGAAAGGGTCCTGATGATCCGGAACGGCAACAAGCCAGTAGGGTTGTTCGGGATCTTACCACAATTATTGCTAATTCAGGAAGAAATGTTGCATGTGACAACTTCTTCACAGATTTTAGCCTTGCTCTAGAACTACTGAACAAGAATATTACTCTGTTGGGAACACTTAGGAAAAATAAACGGCAAATACCCCTATCATTTCAAGCATCGCGGTATCGCAAAGTGCAATAAACAAAGTTTGGCTTCAGCAAAGATCACAATCTTATGGTATGCAGCTATGTCCCGAAGATCGATAATGCAGTAATTTTACTGAGCACAATGCATTATGACAATAAGATACACGAAGATGAACCTTTCAAACCCGATATGATTTTGGACTATAATGCAACAAAAGGTGGAGTTGATACCTTAGACCTCTTAGTCAAGAACTATGCATGTAAAAGAATCACCAATAGATGGCCTTTGGTTATTTTTTACTGGATGATTGATGTTGCAGAATATAACGCTGCTGTATGTGTCATGGGAAAAAATTCTAATGTCTATACTGGAAACGAAAACTGCAGGAATTTTGTCTCTGACTTAACTGAACAGCTTTGTAAGCTATAGATCCAGCGGCGTTTCAGAGATTTACGAGGTAATTTCCTAAGGCATATAATTCAATGTATGGAAGCCTTCATGAGTAAGGAAGACACAGCACTACCCTCTACAACCCAGCTCCAAGAAACCAAGAAAAGGTGTTCCAAGTGTCCGAGGAAGCTGGAAAAAAAAATTGTGTACATCATGTGGTAACCCAGTGTGTGATACACATTGTAACTTTATTTGTAAAGATTGCATATCAAATTTGCTTGATGTGTAAGTCGCATTGTGTCAAAAAGAACCAAAAACAAAAACCTGTATGTCTTTTTTGTCATTAATTACTAATATTTATTTGTTTAATGGAGGAGAATTGTAATTTTGTTCAATAAAGGTATTTTTTTCACTGGTTTCTTTCTTACACACAAATCGGATTTTTTTTTACAATACATACACAAAGGATATTGAGTTTCATCATAAAAGGCCTGAAGAATACACATGTAAAGTTTAGCAATTCTGAGTTCATACATAATGTATTTATCTGACTCAAAAGAATGGGGTCCGTGTGGACCGCATTAGTCTTCTAGGTAATTTTGAAACCCCCAGTCCACGAAGGGTTAATATCTAATTCGCTCTACCTCGGAATTGATATATTTGTATATATGTACCGAAGGGGAATTTTTTAGTTGATAATAATTTCATCCCCTCATGGGATCAAACCACCGTCCAGTGGACGGGAACGAAATCAGGACACATAGGGACATTATATTTGTATTTATGTCACTATCCGTCCTGATTTCGTTCCCGTCCACTGGACGGTGGTCCGATCCCACGAGAGGACGAAATTATTATTAACTAAAAAATTCCCCTTCGATACATATATACAAATATATCAATTCCGAGGTAGAGCAAATTAGATATTAAAGGACATTTGTAGCTCGAATGATTTATATGAATCATGGTGATGTGATAAATATTCATAACATGGCTACGTAGGTCAAACGTTCGAATTGGCTATCATGGTAGAGGGGGTTTCGTATCGATTCTAATTACGAAAACACCGAGTTCGACGGTGATTTGTAAGGTCAGAGTCGATATAAACTTATAGCCTCTCTGTTGGCCGACTTAATAACGTCACTGACCGTCCTGATTTCGTTCCCGTCCACTGGATGGTGGTTCGATCCCATGAGGGGACGAAATCATTATCAACTAAAAAATTCCCCTTCGGTACATATATACAAATATATCAATTCCGAGGTAGAGCGAATTACATATTAAAGGTCATTTGTAGCTCGAATGATTTATATGAATCATGGTGATGTGATAAATATTCATAACATGGCTACGTGGGTCAAACGTTCGAATTGGCTAACATGGTAGAGGGGGTTTCATATCGATTCTAATTACAAAAACACCGAGTTCGACGGTGATTTGTAAGTTCAGAATCAATATAAACTTATAGCCTCTCTGTTGGCCGACTTAATAACGTCACTGTCCATCCTGATTTCGTTCCCGTCCACTGGACGGTGGTTCGATCCCATGAGGGGACGAAATTATTATCCACTAAAAGATTCCCCTTCGGTACATATATACAAATATATAAATTCTGAGGTAGAGCGAATTAGATATTAAAGGACATTTGTAGCTCGAATGATTTATATGAATCACGGTGATGTGATAAAATATATAATATATATATATATATATATATATATATATATATATATATATATATATATATATATATATATATATATATATATATATATAATATATATATATATATATATATATATATATATATCTATATATATATATATATATATATATATATATATATATATATATATATATATATATATATATATATATATATCTATATATATATATATAGATATATATATATATATATATATATATATATATATATATATATATATATATATATATATATATATATATATATATATATATATATATATATATATATATATATATATATATATCTATATATATATATATCTATATATATATATATATATATAGATATATATATATATATATATATATATATATATATATATATATATATATATATATATATATATATATATATAGATATATATAGATATATATATATATATATATATATATATATATATATATATATATATATATATCTATATATATATATATATATATATATATATATATATATATATATATATATATATATATATATATATATATTATATATATATATTGTCTTTTTGGACCGTAGTATAATTCAGCGGCATATGCTGTAAAACTTTACAACCAGCTGGTCGTGACTTATATCCAGAAACATCAAAAGTGAGAAAATATCAAGTTTGCTAATGATTCCTGTCCTCATTGAAATCCATTAACTATTTGCTGGTTAGCTGGTATAGTGGTTAGTGTCGTGGCATGCTGCTCAAATGTCACGGGCGGGTTCGCGTCTCCCCCGGGCTGATGCAAAATCATTACCTCTGTATCATGATCAGTTACCGCTGCGGTGTGGGGTCTGCAGTGAGAGGTTGAAACCAATATTCTTCGGCAGCTTGGATTTCAAGTCAGTGGCCCCTTTGGCGCGCTTGTTCCATGCGAATAGGCTTCATCTATTGAAATAATAATAATAATAATAATAATAATAATAATAATAATAATAATAATAATAATAATATAATAATATTATAATTATAATAATAATAATATTAAAGAAATTCAGGAACAAAACAAACCAAAAATTTCATGGATGTTTGGATGTGCTAATAGAGGTTTTATTGAAAAATAATGGCTATTTCAACCGCGTTTATTTTGATTAGAAGTTTCTCTATTCTTCTTATTATTGACTTTTCTTCTGTGATCAAGTTGGCTGTTTAAACGCCAAATGGGGGATTTGTGTAAAAAACGTGGCATTTGTCAAATTGAATATGTTAGACAAAATGCAGTACAAATCGGATCTTGAGTCTAATTGACAAAACATACAAAATGACTCATTCTGGATTCCTCTTGAGTCATTTAATATCTTTTGTCAATTAGGCTTAAGATCCAATTTTTACTGCATTTTGTATAATTTATCTAATTTAACAAATACCACGTCAATAACATGAATCCCTCATTTGGCGTTTTCATAGCCAACTTGAGGATGGAAGAAAAGTCAGTAATAAGAAGAATAGAAAAACTTCTATACAAAATAAACGCTGATGAAATAGCCATAATTTTCAATGAAACCTGTATTTATGAAGGCCTTCTTCCAGCAAATGATAATAACAATATTTGTTTTCTGCATCACCGTTTCAGTGCCTGAGTCTGGTGTCGACCTACCTTGTGATCCTGGTCCAGATTGGAGGAATGGCCGTAAATGACCTGGCTGGAGAATCGGATTAGACTCCGAGTCAATGTTCATACATCTCCGTAGTGCGGTAGTACCGTCATTGCTCATCACGCGGTGTACTGTAGGCATTGCTCAAGGTTCTTTGCAGCGTCCCTTCGGCCTCTAGCTGCAACTCTTTTCACTCCTTTTACCGTACCTCCTTTCAATATTCTTAAAATTTGTTTCAGCATTATTTCCAGCGCTGAGTGACGTCAGAAGTCTGAGCGTTTTCCCTTTGGACGAAGTTTCATATTCCAATTCTGATTCCAGAGTTCTAACTTGATATGATAATAACTCGACCCGTAAGCCCTCGTCTCCTGTTTCATCCTACTATATAGGAACAGCAACAAGAGAATCAGTCTCATAAAACTACTGAAACTATTACTCTTTAATATTTATTGTGAAATAGCTGTTACCTTCAGTATGTTGAATATATTTCCTTGCGTCGAAGATTTCGCAATGACTGGACGGTTAGCTGGCATCTTGAATGAACTAAAGGCAATGGCCTTAGTTTAATGTCTAACACAAATATTTTTGTCTCTATAATTTTTCTCTGAAACATCGTTGATGCATATTTATTAAAATTTTAATTTTTTTTCTGAAATAAAATACAATTTCTCATTATTACCAGTATATTAATGTGTTAATATCCCATTATATTATTATTATTATTATTATTTTATTATTATTATTATTATTATTATTATTATTATTATGATTATTATTATTATTATTATTATTTATTAGTATTATTAGTATTATTATTATTAATTATTATTATTATTTATTATTATTATTATTATTTTATCATTATTATTATTATTATTATTATTATTATTACCTCACAGGTAGCAATCTAAAATGTT
>NC_061110.1:15464532-15504532 GCF_015104395.2 Macrobrachium nipponense | reverse complement strand
ACTGAAATATGAAAGCGAAAATACGGTAAATATTATTATAGATATACGGTAAGATGGATAATAATTACTTTTACTTATTAATTTTCATTTTCCTTTCTGAAATAAAGAAAAATTATTGAAACCGCTCTAGCTTTTATGAGTCATCACGAGTCTCCATTCATAAACGAAAAAAAAAATATATATATATATATAAAATGTACTAGTACTTTACGTACGTCCATTTCCTGTAGAAGTTAGACTGAATAGGAGCTCTTCACCTATTAAAATGTGTCAAGAAACATTCCCAAATTACAAATACTGTCCATTTGAATACTATGACTTAGGAAAAAGGACATAGGATAATATAATGTACTGTGAAAACATTTCCTTAAGTTTACACGTGAAATAGAACTTGAGAAACATAAAAAAAATAATTTCTTAATATATATATATATATATATATATATATATATATATATATATATATATATATATATATATATATATATGTGTGTGTGTGTGTGTGTGTGTGTGTGTGTGTGTGTTCGTGTGTGTGTGTGCAGTTAATATGGGAGTGGAAATAAAATAATTGTACTTTCATCATAGATGAAAGTACAATTATTTTATTTATTTTAACTTGTAAAAGGAATTACAATTCCTTTTACAAGTTAAAATACAAATGAATGAAAATATGATGTAGTCACACCTCCTATGGACAGAAACAAATATTCCTTGCATCATGAAAAAGAAATTAAAACAACCAAACTACGAAATACGACTTAATACTTAAAGTGAACTAATGCACTCGAATCATCCACATTTCACTTTCAATTGCGTATACTTCATTCTGAAATGAAACGGATTCTTTAAATTGAGAAAATGTGGCGCGTACAGAAAAGTAGTAAATGATTTCCATCGTTCATTAAAGTCCAGCAGTTGGATAGAAAGGTTCTTTCATTATATAGAAATGAATTTTGTTTTACCATTAAAATGCATATTTTATATAGGGTGGCCGGGGAGTTGGAAGGGGCCAGGTGTGAAGTGAGAGGAGTACACTACATATCCACTTTTGAACCATACAAAAATATTACAGCATTTGCCTTAAGTCATAAGCAATAACAAAAAAAACACTAAATAAACAGAACTACTGCTTTACTGTAAAAGTTTTATTATTATTATTATTATTATTATTATTATTTATTATTATTAAATTATTATTATTATTATTATTATTATTATTATTATTATTATTATTATTATTATTATTATTATTATTCAAGACCTATACCCATATTCATACGATTGAACAAGCCTATTGGGGTCACTGGATTGAAAGACGATGGTGTTCATTTGAAAGAAGTCACAGAAGATAATAGAAAATACAAAATAGAAGAGTTATTAAAATAGACAAATGCAAAAATGAAATAAATGAATGAACTTGAGGTAAAAGCAGAGATAAATGATTAAAACACGAGGTGAACTGTTTTAGGGGAGCGAACAGTGTCTTCATTCAACTCCATTTGTTTACTGATTTCCGCTGCAGCGGAGGGGAATCCGAAATGAGATTGTGGGACAGGGAAGGCCTAGAATTAAATGAATATATTACTGCTCTTACATCAGGTACTCAGTGAAATGTTGTTGGCATCAGCTAGAGTCTCGGTCAGAAAATGAAAGTTTGTTTTGCCACCAGTTACCTGCTGGTGCAGTCCATTGTAGAATTTTACATTTGTAATATTATTAACGAAATTGTCTCAGTGTTATTTCACGTCAGTGAGAAACTCTGCCAGAAAATGAAAGTTTGTTCTGTGATCAACTACCCGCTGGTGCAGTCCATTGCAGAATTTTACATTTCCAATATTGTTTGCAAAATTGTCTCAATGTTATTTGACATCAATGAGAAACCCTGTCAGGAAATATAAAGTTTGTTTTGTCACCAGTTACCTGCTGGTGCAGTCTATTGTAGAATTTTACATTTTTTATATTTTCTACGAAATTGGTTTTCAATGTTATTTGAAGAATGATTTATCAAAGCCGTTAATGTTGAGAATTATACGAAATCCTGATCTCAGATATTTAATATGAATGGAAATTTATATCGGCTTATTATCAGTTTATAAGAATTGTAGACTATAAAATGATTTTAGTCACTGCAACTATTATGAGTTTTTATTTTTATTTTTTCAAAAAATGTAATCAAATGGACTTCCTGGAGACCTCATTGACGACTTATTTTAACATAGAGAGAGAGAGAGAGAGAGAGAGAGAGAGAGAGAGAGAGAGAGAGAGAGAGAGAGAGAGAGAATATGATTGTTCTTGTTGACGAAAAATATAACCTTTTCAGGAACGTTCCCGAACTTCAAGTTTCATTTTACTGATAGTCACATTCACATCAAGGTTCTCGAAATATTTCAAGAACACACACACATACAAAGACATACACACACACACACACACACACACACACACACACACACAACGCACACAAATCCCATATCTCCAAGGATTCTAAGCACGACTTTTACACGCCCGTTTATTAATGAAAGATGACATTCATAATCCGGGGAAGATTAATGACTGCAATTATCTAAACCAAGTAGAAAATAATGAGACGCCTTATTGCTAAAAATAAAGCATGTAGGTGAGGCTCTGAATATATATACTATATATATATATATATATATATATATATTCTATATATATAGTATATATATATATATATATATAATATGTATATATATACATATATATATATATATATATATATATATAATATATATATATATATATATATATATATATATATATATATATATATAATATATATATATATATATATATATATATATATATATATATATATATATATATATATATATAATATATATATATATATATATATATATATATATATATATATATATATATATATATATATATATATATATATATATATATATATATATATATATATATATATATATATGTATATATATATATATATATATTATATATATATATATATATATATATATATATATATATATATATATATATATATATATATATATATATATATATATATATATATATATATATATATTGGCCTTACTTAAGTACCCAATATTTTAAAAATCTTTTTATTTTTGAGATAAGCGTCAAGTGACTAGGAGTTAGACACACACAAGATAAATACTAAGTCAGAAAAAAATACTTGTACTGGATTTATTGAAATTTACACTAATAAGCAAGTTATTTTGTTCTATAGGTTATTAGTAATACAGTTATGTATAATATCTGAGATATATCTTAGGTGACCAGGAGTCAAACAGACCCGAGATAAATATAATTCAGAAAGAAAACCTTGTACTGGATTTATTGGACTTTAAACTCACAAACTGGCTATTGTGTATTACTAAAAATGGAAATGCTCTGCGTATTATCAGTGTGAACTCTAACAGCATTGCTAAAACCAACGAATCGATTAAATGAACGTCAGGCGTACATCTGCTCGAAAATATCGACACCTCCATTCGTCTCGTTATGGAAATTAAGAAGATAATATTTTCTTTTTGCTTACTCGGGGAGCAAGCCTAGAAACTACTTTGTTGTTGTTGTTGTTTTTGTTTGGGTATTAGGAAAGCCCCATGGAAAAGCCTAAAAAGATCTGAAAAAGGTGTTTCGCGTTGAGTTAAAGATACATGAATTTTAGGATAGGATATTTATGATTTATTTATTAGAGTGAAAATGTAAAAAATAAATAATGTGCATGTTTCATAGTAAAGAACAATTATCTTTAATAAAATATGGCGTATTTATTGACATTTTCATTGGTGAAACAACGCGATATTTGACTGTAGATTTCAACCTGAGCCAATAGTAAGTTGGAGTTCGGATCACGCCCTTTATTTTTCCTCTTAAGGTTCTTTGTTTCAATGAGACCAAACTGCAAATTTCTGTCTTTGTTCTGTTCAGCCAGAAAGACATGATACTAGAGTAGATTCACATCAGCCGTGCATTTGATATCTAGGCCCGTCTCTTACGACGCTCCTGATTGGCTGTTGATAAGCCAATCACAGGGCCGGAAACTCTCAGTCTCTCTAGCGAGATCACATGGGCAGGATGTGTGTTCCACCTCTCCTGAGGTATACGTTTGAAAGACGTATCTCTCGGAGGAGGAGGAACACACATCCTGCCTCTGTGAACTCTCGAGAGAAACAGAGTTTTCCAGCCCTGTGACTGGCTTATCAACAGCCAATCAGGAGCGTCGTAAGGGACGGGTCTAGACATCAAATGCACGGTTGATGTGAATCTATTATAGTGACATTCTTGTCAGAGAGTAATGCAGTGGAGCTACTTAATTTCTGCTAAACCTTGTGTCAGCCGTACGATGGTTATTTTCTAAGATATGGATTGCCCTCTTATCTGGATCTTGATAGGTTAGCTCCAACTAATATTTATCTGGTTTATTAAGTACATTCGAAAGAATTATTTGTTTATCTAAATAAATTTGAACAATATGTTTTCTTGATCAGGGTATACAGCTGACTGATAACAAATAAGTGATAGCCTGAAAGCATTCTTATTACAATATTTTTTTCATAATGCTGGTTACATAAAAAATCAGTTCAAAATCAATATATAATAGACTGCAACCGTCAGTAAAAGTTCTTTCTTTTATATAGACTTTTAAAAAATTCATTTCTACATTGTTTGGCTATCACTCCACAAGGTTAGAGTCGTTTCAAGAATTAGAAGAAAAAATGTACTTTCATTTTTCGTTTCGTTAGGCAGATGCATTGCTTTTTCCATCTCTTTTTTCTCCTTTTTGATAGAAAGTTCTTTTCCTGAAATGCGTATCAAAAAATCCGTTTTAAATTGAATTGCGTAACTCTGAGCGATCAGGTTTTTTTCCGTGAGATTTTTTCCAACGTGCATCTGAGTTTTTTTTTTTCATTCCAGCAGGAAATGGAACAACGTAAGGGAACTTGAAGTTTTATCTGAATGCAGAATACGACTCTGAATATTTCACTCTACTACTCGTGACTGCATCAAAATTTCAGGAGGGATAAAGGCAATCTTCTTGATACACATGGGCTTCGAAAAATACTTTACTGTCTTGTTTAAGTAAAACTTATCAAATCGCTTGAGAAGTAAAAAAGATTGGTTCAAATCCTCCGTACATATTCTTGCTGAATTTATGTTTTTGTAGTTAAAATCGAAAACAATAAGTCAGCAACATGGTGCCTTGAAATAATAATAATAATAATAATAATAATAATAATAATAATAATAATAATAATAATAATAATAATAATAATAATAATAATAATAATAATAATAATAATAATAATAATAATAATAATAACGACATACGAAGAAACACCAACGAAGTAACAGACAGGACGGAATGGGTAGAAAAGATCAGACAATGGATGAAGCCAGATACAGAGAGAACAAAAATCCTCTCCATGAAAGCCTACAACACCAAGAAATTAAGGGAGAAAACAAGTGAGGTCAATGAAATAATGAGACTAATACACACCACCAATATCACAGAAACAAATAACTTGACATATGCAGGAGCAAGATTAGTAGCAGAACTGATGGGGATACGAGCACCAACACCACCAGCACAACCAACCCAACAGAAACCAAAACAGCAACCGCCTTGGAAAAGGCGCCTGGAAAAGCAAATCATGGTGATGAGATCTGACTTGATTAAACTGAAAGATATGGCAGAAAAAAGGCTAGGAAGCAAGAAAACAAGGGAGGAACTGAACGGGAAATACAAAGTACAGGAGAGGGGACTAAACAACACAATAGAAGATGTGAAACAGAGGCTTAAGGCCAAAGCACATAAGATCCAACGGTACATGTGTAAGTGATTGCATAATAAAAATATGGAATGTTATTCCATATATATAAAAGACTAAAACTAAAGAGGTCAACCAGATTGCTTGCAGGAATGTGATCAGACCAGAGACGATAAAGTATGTAGGCTAAGATGACGTGCCGTCACCTGTGTTCATTCATTTGTTTTGAAACATTAGTCCAAGCTCCCTGCTTGAGACAACTACCGCGACCTATAATTCAAACGGCCTACGTGATCTGTAGTGTGTCTCATTTTGTATGTATGTTCATATGTTCGAGCTACTGTCTGCTTCCTTTATGACTTGTAACCGAGATGGTAGTGGGACAGAACAGAATTAGCCATTATCATTGGCAGAAGCGATCAAGCTATCGTCATTAGAAGACCTGTACAATCCTACTTGATCTTCACCATGTAATCTCAGAGAATATAAGTATTTTTTGTACTTCGTGGTTTCTACTAGAACCTCACATCATTGCCGAATCATCATGAGTTTAACACATCGTCGTCATAACCAAAGAAGATAATACCGACTTCGTAAGTGATCTACAAACCCCAAGACACTCCAATGAATATGGAAGTGCATAACCAACCGACTTAGCAAAGATTATCGCAAGTCTAACCTTACCTTATAGGGCGCCTTATTATACAAGGCAACAGCCCTAATATTGGTGGCCGATTACCAAAAGAACTCTACAACGTCTTCCGAAGAAAAACCAGAATAATGAACAATGTATCATCAGAAGTCAACGACGACAAAAGCAACAGATTCTTCAAGCAACTTAGTATCATCGTTTAGTGAGCGACTTCAGAAAACAACAAGAAATCTACAACGACTTCCGAAGAAAAACCAGAATAATGAATAAATGTATCATCAGAAGTCAACGACGACGAAAGGAAGAGATTCTTCAAGCAACTTATTATCATCGTTTAGTGAGCAATTTCAGTAGTGACTAGCTTCAAGAAACAAACCCGACGTGTCTTTTTCCTATGGCAATGCGAGCTTCGTCTCTCATTAGAATCATTCAAGAAAACATCGTTATTGAGCGTTTCCGGCACTTCAAGAAACAAATCGAACGCGTCTTCAGCATCGGATCTTCAAGGGCTCGAATCATCCATACAACGCTCACGGGGGAAACTCAAGCCGAAAACCAGGTCATCCGCTAAACAGAAGGAGGGCCATGGGCACATCGTTATCGGAACACCGTGACTTCCCACAAAATCAAGCTAAGTACAACCTTTTTATTCATTTGGAGTAACTTTGAGTGTTTCCTTTGCAGGTCGAGTTTCGTTATTCCTGTGGCTGGAGTTACGAGACATTCTTAATCTTACTTTTTTACAGAAATTATGTACATCATTGGGGATGTCGCTACTGCGAGTTTTTATCTTTGAGTTTCTGTTTCCTGAAGTTCTCCTGAAATATCATAATCATATACTGTGTTAATTTTATCATTTTGGGTGATTATTAATCCCTTACGTAACAAATCATATTAAACAGTGAATATGCGTTTACGCAGTGGACGTCTGTATTTATACAGATGCATGGATAGGGTCGTTAGGCACCGTAGTGATTAGAAAACACACAAAAACAAGTGGAACACCCGTACAAATCTAGATAAATTAGAGGTAACACTATTTCGGGTCATGACAATAAATGCTCCTTTGCAAAGTCCCGATCGCAGTTTTAGCCTTGAGTTTTTTTAGTTATATAAAATATCGAACCTCAATGACTCAACTTAACTTTAAAAATACGGCTGGATTGCAAGGAATATCATGTCTGTAAAAAACTTTCATTAGGCTAAATGCACTGACCAGGATCCCTCACTATTTCAAATTTTAGCAAAGAATGAAGTAAACAACAACAAGTACAAACAGTTAATATTGAATGCAGTAGAGATAACTTGTCTTAATAGTAATCGCTCAGTTCCTAATAGTTCGTCATTCATACAACAGAATGCTAAAAACACACAATACATTGCCGATGGTAAACAGAATCAAACAAAGCAAACTCGGTTAATGTGTCATCTAGTCAGACGGTCAGGTTCAGTTAAATCTGCCGAGTGTTCAGTGCAAAGCACATTCCACGTAAGCGACTTCAGCGGAGAGGGAGAGCGATGTTGAAAAAAAATAAAAAGGACTTTTAATATGCATCACACGACCGTATCAAGTAATCAGAGCAGGTTCTCGTTTTTTTTTTTTAATACTATAAGTTATTATAAGTAGTGGTGGATTAAGCCCGACTGTACGCACCATAAAAATTAGAATATCTTGTTTTATTCCTTTAGTACACGTAATACCCTGTATTTACGGACTCACCGTCTGTTGTTCGAACTTCCCTAATGAGAAGTCCGAATAAGCGAGCGCTTACAGATACCTCTATAGTTATAAAAAACATTGATCTGTATCTAGTGTAATTGTAAGATATCCATCTAGGGGTATACAAAATATTATCTTACCTCCTGCAAAATAAGGCGTGTTTATCAAAGGAAAATCCTCTAAACCTTCAAACATATTAAAATCCGTTTTGAGCAAAAAAAAAAAAAGAGACAGTTAATCAAATAATAACTTATATAGAGGAACTATACATATGTCTCATAAATCATAACATTGTTCAAATGACCCAACAGAATTCTCCCACAACCGCAGTCGCAGTTTGCACGCAAAATCTCGAGAAGCATGCACCTTCGAATGTCTTAGTGCGTGTAAAAAGACCTTGCTGGGAAATGAAATTTTAATCCTTCCCGACACTCTGAAATATAACGATTTCCACGAACAAAGCCCTAGACACGGTTGACTCGCAGCTACAAGTTAATCTAGTAATCCACAAAACCTATACATATAAATATCGCATTTTTTTTTATTGTTGCTAATTTTTAATCACGCCAAATCAGTCGTAGATGAATCTCTCTTATACTCTATCTAAAGTAATATCCGTAAAGTCATTCAAGCAGAGGTGATTCAGCAGAAATTTTTTTTTTTTTATCTTTTATCTGAATACCAGGAAGTTTCTCCACTAGCGAGTGATCTCTGGGGAAAACGGATGTAATTTAACACAAAATACGGTCTAAGGACAAACATATAGCTATATACGTACCTTCGTATAGATTCTCAATGAAATTTCAAAATAGAGATAAATGACGAAGTTGAAAAATGTTAGTAATAGGAGTCATTAGGAAATCAAATAAGCCCATATAATTTTTCCCTCAAACGTCATGCCATAAAAGATCGGACTTGGCGTATCTACGTAGATTTCTGTCGCTTAAACAAGGAAATGACCCCCGATAGTTTCCAGTGCCATGTACCGACGACATCTCATCTCTGTTAGGTTAGAATAAATTTTTCACCAGCTTGGACTTACTTAAAGGCTTTTACCAGATACCATTACCTAAGTGATTGTACCTCATACACTGTTTTCAGCACACTCAGGGGACATTATCAATTTTTACGTATGCCTCCGGATTACGTTGCGCCCCAATTACAATATAGTGTTTGGAGACTTTTAGGGGATACCCAACATGCCTATTGGCTGGTCTTGTAATCTTTTCTAATACCTTAGAAGTACATTCACATAAAATAGAGCTAGTGCTACAGAGACAAAGACAAATAATCTCAGAGTAAAATATCTAAATGTGAGTTTTTAAAAACCGAACATGTTTATTTACGTTTTATGTGTCTAGTCAAGGTCTTAAGTAGTCCATGGTAAGGTGTCGGCTATTCATAACTTCCGGTACCTATTAACATAAAAAGGGGATACATCACTTTTGCGCTGTAGTGGGTATTACAATCGTATGTAAATATGTAACTCTTCAATCATGACAGCTCCTTTAACAGATCTTACGAAGAAGAGCGTAGATTTATTATGGTCTATAAAGCATCAACAGGCGTTTGATATCTTAAAAGCGGAATAATGCAGCTCACCTAACTTAAAAATCCCTGATTTAAATAAGGATTTTTTTTTTATAGCAACAGACGCCTCAGACCAAGGGGTAAGAGGGGTACTACTTCAGTAATATGATAAACAGTTCTTTCCTATAGCTTTTTATTCACGTAAACTAAAGCCCTCTGAAAGTAAATATGCAGTAATAGGCAAGGAAGGGCTAGGTATCATTAACTCACTAGTACATTTTAAGTTCATAATATACGGCTATCCTGTTAAAAATCCTTACTGACCATAAGTCACTTACCGAGTTTTTCAAAGGCTTTAATCACAGTCCCAACAACTCAGTGGCAAATGATCATTCAGGTCGTCGGAGCCAAGTTAAGATATCTAACTGGGAAAGCAATTATCATAGCTGACGCATTATCCCGCAATCCCGCACCATACTGCAAAGAAACATTAATTGGACTAAAAGATATAGAAACATCCGTGCCTATTGTTAAAACCGTATCTAAACATGAAAATTCTTTAACCCAAGAGATCGCAAGCATTGAATATCTGGGTTGGTGCGCCGAACTGTTACAAACTGAACAAAGCAAGAGTCAACAGCAATAAGCAAAACAATAAACACTTCGAACGGAAACAGGGTCAACAGCTAAGCAAAACAATAAACACTTCAAACAGAAACCCTAAAGCAAAAGTATATTTAAAGTACGTGTATCAGAATTATGTAATCAAATGTAATATTATATGTAGGTCCGTGACGAGGAAAACCCGAAGAACACAGCAGGTGACTAACGACCAGGTAGTAGTAATAATATCTTTCATACCAATCGTCCTAAACTGGTTGCATTCCGTCATCCAGGGTTCCCTATTAGGTCACAGAGAGCCAAATCACTGTTTTACTGGCCTACAATGCTTACAGATATAAAAAAGCACATAACTAATTGTAACATGTGTCATGAAAACACGGGACATACTAAGATACCTGTCAGTTTAAGAGCCTATCACGTGCCAAATCAATCCTTGAAAGAATACACATAGAATTATTAACAAAGTTACGAGTCTGACAGAGCAAATAAACACTTCTTAGTGTTACTAATAGTTCCCCTTGACACGTTATATAGAATTAATAGCACTAAAAAAAAAAAAAAAAAAAAAAAACACCGCAATTGAGTGCGCTAGGAATATTTATGAGTGCTAAATCAGTAAACATGGAATTCAACACATAATAATAATATGACTCGGGTGGTGTAATTCAATAATAATCTCCTTAACTCGTTGTGCGAATTCTTTTCCATTATGAAAACCAATACCATATTTTATCACCCAGGGTCAATCGGTTTGGTAGAATAAGAGATAAATAGGAAGTGTCAATGTCTTACGAGTTACAACTCGTGATATTGGATCCGAACTGGATTATAGCGGTTCTCACAGTTTTAAATACCTTTATCATTCATATCTAGTATCTATAGAATTGATACCGCAAGTAGCCTTATACGGTACACCGCTAGAACACTTTTCCACATATTCAAGCCAACCATTAATTTATCAAATATATATATATAAAAATATATAAATAAATAAACATAAAAAAATAAAATAAATATGGATACAAGTGGAGTCGATATAATATAATACACTCCGTAAGAAGTCGGAAGGGTTTCAAATTATAACAAAAAAATCATTAGCAAAACGTAACCATAGGTTAATTAAATATCCAAATATATATGCGTAAAGATTTGAACTCTAACAAAATACTTTAGTAACGACAAATAAGCTAAAAGTTCAAACACATATCAAAACCTACTGACATATTGTGTGTCCCGGTGATTTATATTCGTAGTCAATGAAAAAAAAAACAAATAAAATAAAATAAAATAAAATAAATAAATAAAATAAAATAAAATAAAAGAGATTTTAAAGTCAGGAAGTCTAGAAGTGAAAATGTATATTTATGCAAATAATCTCATACAGGGCAAATAGTATATATAAAATTTGTATGGAAACCCTTTTCATTAGTTTGAATAAGGAATATCTAATTTAACATAATTACATTTATTTACAATCATGCAGATTTCCAACATGAAACTAATATATTGTTCAATTTTGGTACTGTTTTTTTTTTCAGACATTCTTCTCATGTGGGTGGAGAATTAAAAAAAAAAAATATCATTTGAAAATACTAAAGTCGTATCTTTTACAGCAAGTAACGTAACTCTTAAGCTGGTGACGACGTCATCAGTTCTAGAAGGTGCCTGTCGCGTTTGCCGATTCAGCATTGTTCCTTTTAACCTCAATAAACCGTGTGCAAAGCAGGTTGACTGGAGGAAGGAATGCTTAGCTCATGAACTTCTCATGTGCTTCATAGGTCATGATGACATATATAGCCATAACCTATTCTTATCTGCATTGCAATGCAAACTTGGTTAAGGAATCGCAATCATTTTAAAAATAAAAAACAAAATAAGCAAATAGAATTTCTATAACAACAAAATGAATTATTTTTTCTGAACCTCATAGACAATTAGAGTCAATAATTCAGCTTATGACATTGGTAAACAGACATTTAGAAGTATCAAGTCATGGATATGAAAAATTTACTTGCAACATTAGCCTATGGCAATTCAAGTAAATCACATTCATGGGAAAATGTCACATTTTCTTGGAAAACCCAAAATTTATATAAAAATTAGTTACATAGTGGGTTCTTTCGTTGCATCTCTAGCCTATTAATAAAGTTTTAAAAATCAACCTCAGAGGATGCTCGTGAGAAAATTGAATATGAAACTTTTGTTAGGGGCACATAGGATCGGATTTTATCACAGCTTAATTTCAGTTAGCATAGAGAAATACAGAATCATGATTAATATTCTCTTTGACTCTTATGTTGCCTGGCAATCTTACAAATAGCTCCATTTTCCACTTCTTTGTCTAGTAACTTACTACCCGTAATATCGAATTTTCTTTGGGATTCGTGTTGATATCTGTTTATTTTTCATAATTATGGATATTTTTACAGTCATCATAGACCTGGATAGGTTCACTCATTGTTAATGCCATGGATAAAAAAGTTTGTACAGCTGACTCTTTTGAATTCCATAAAATATCAGCGAATTTATGTGGGTTAAGTCTGGTTCTAAATGGCTTTTCTCCCTCCCGTATTTGATGTCGTCTGAATTTACTTTGCCCTTGTGACAAGTATAATTTCACTTGCAGGCTAATTAATGGAACCTGGTTACAGTATCCTGCAGTACGATAGTTTCACATTGCAACTTCAAAAAATTGTTTGTCGCTGCGGACTACGGCAGTCAAGTAACAACCGCCTACAATGTGAAAGGAATAAGCACCATCATAAGTGAATAACCTTATCTTATGGACTTCTTCGACCGACACCCGTATCCCGTCGTTAATCTCGTTTTAATGCGGAACGCTCCGGCGGCTGTCGGAAATCGACTACAAATGGAACATACTTCCGACAATTACGACCAGAAGGATATTCAACTCTACGTTGCTGGCGAAGGACTCGTGCTGGGGATGATTTTATTCATCGTGAACGTATTTGTGTGGCTTAGGATGCAGAGAACAAGTATGAGCGCAAAATAGAACGTTGGACCCCGCCCAGGCAAATTTTCCCCTTCTTTTAACCATTTGGAATTGGCCATTTCATTTGGCTATAGGTGGTTGTCTGGAACTGTGTAATGGACGAAAAGTTGTTCGAACGCTAGTTAAATGTGTAGTAGTATAACCCCGGTCATGTATCCTATATATAAAGTATCATGTATCCTATATATAAATGATCATAAATAACAGAGTCGAAATATATCTTTGCGTGTACGCACTAGGAATCTATTTAAAGTGCACATATATTAATCATAATTATATGAATCCATATACATATGTATAAATAAATCAGGTAGCCTATAATCAATCTGTTACCTTTTATCTTACCAATAACTGCAGATATATAACAGTTAGCATAAAAATCAACGAATCAATCAGCATGAACATTAATAATTTTTATCAATTCATATATGAAATTTTTATCAGTTAAAATGTTATTTTTATCATGTTAATTTTTATTCTATGCGATTATCAGAGTACATTAGTATTTTCTGTAGCATATGTATCTTAAAGAGATGAAGTGAAAAACTGTATCAGTATATATCACGTGATCACTATTATTTACGAATATCATATGCATATTATGTCTAATATCTTATTACTTGAATCTGTATTTGTGTACACCATGAATTTTTTTTACTTATAAGTATTTTCTATTTATCTATATATATTCACATAGTGTCTGTATCACACTCTTATAAGTCAAATGCAAGCCAAGCTTGAGTAATATTAAGTAGTTGGATTTGGTAGCTGACCGAGCTTTTATTTAAGTGATTACATAATAAAAATATGGAATGTTATTCCATATATATAAAAGACTAAAACTAAAGAGGTCAACCAGATTGCTTGCAGGAATGTGATCAGACCAGAGACGATAAAGTATGTAGGCTAAGATGACGTGCCGTCACCTGTGTTCATTCATTTGTTTTGAAACATTAGTCCAAGCTCCCTGCTTGAGACAACTACCGCAACCTATAATTCAAACGGCCTACGTGATCTGTAGTGTGTCTCATTTTGTATGTATGTTCATATGTATGAGCTACTGTCTGCTTCCTTTATGACTTGTAACCGAGATGGTAGTGGGACAGAACAGAATTAGCCATCATCATAGGCAGAAGCGATCAAGCTATCGTCATTAGAAGACCTCTACAATCCTACTTCACCATGTAATCTCAGAGAATATAAGTATTTTTTGTACTTTGTGGTTTCTACTAGAACCTCACATCATTGCCGAATCTTCATGAGTTTAACACATCGTCGTCATAACCAAAGAAGATAATACCGACTTCGTAAGTGATCTACAAACCCCAAAACACTCCAATGAATATGGAAGTGCATAACCAACCGACTTAGCGAAGATTATCGCAAGTCTAACATTACCTCATAGGGCGCCTTATTATACAAGGCAACAGCCATAATACATGAACAGGAATAAAGGATACCGACAAAACAAATTATTCGGAACCAACCAGAAAAGACTATACAGCAAACTAAGAGGGGAAGGCAACCACCAAGAAATTCCTGAAGTCGAACCAAGTAAGAGACTCTGGGAAAATATCTGGAGCAATCCCGTATCACACAACAAACATGCAACATGGCTCCAGGAAGTCAAGGCTGAAGAAACAGGGAGAATAAAACAAAGATTCACTGACATCACGACAGTCACAGTCAGACACCAACTAAAGACAATGCCCAACTGGAAAGCCCCAGGTCCCGAAGAAGTCCATGGATACTGGCTCAAAAACTTCAAGGCCCTACACCCAAGAATAGCAGAACAACTCCAGCATTGTATCACAAATCACCATGCGCCCAAATGGATGACCACAGGAAGAACATCATTAGTCCAGAAAGGCAAGAGTAAGGGAATTATAGCCAGTAAATACACGCCTATCACCTGCCTACCAATAATGTGGAATTATTAACAGGTATCATCAGCGAAAGGTTATACAACTACCTAGATGATACAAACACCATCCCCCACCAACAGAAAGGCTGCAGAAGGAAGTGAAGGGGCACAAAAGACCAGCTCCTAATAGACAAAATGGTAATGAAGAACAGTAAGAGAAGGAGGTTAATATCAAGAGAGGGATCTTCCAGGGCGACTCACTGTCCCCACTACTCTTCGTAGTAGCCATGATTCCCATGACAAAAGTACTGCAGAAGATGGATGCTGAGTACCAACTCAAGAAAAGAGGCACCAGAATTACCCATCTGATGTTCATGGACGACATCAAGCTGTATGGTAAGAGCATCAAGGAAATATATACCTTAACCCAGGCTGTAAGGAGTATATCTGGGGACATCAGAATGGAGTTTGGAATAGAAAAATATGCCTTAGTCAACATACAGAAGGGCAAGGTAACAAGGACTGAAGGGATAAAGCTACCAGATGGGAACAACATCAAACACATAGATGAGGCGAGATACAAATACCTGGGAATGATAGAAGAAGGGGATATAAAACACCAAGAGATGAAGGACACGATCAGGAAAGAATATATGCAGAGATTCAAGGCGATACTCAAGTCAAAACTCAACGCCGGAAATATGATAAAAGCCATAAACACATGGGCAGTGCCACTAATCAGATACAGCGCAGGAATAGTGGAATGGAGGAAGGCAAAACTTCGCAACATAGACCAGAAAACGAGGAAACATATGACAATACACAAAGCATTACACCCAAGAGCAAATACGGACAGACTATAGATAAGACGAAAGGAAGGAGGAAGGGAACTACTAACCATAGAGGACTGCGTCAACATTGAGAAGAGAGCAATGGGGCAATATATGAACACCTGTGAAGACGAGTGGCTCAAGGGTGCAAGGGAAGGAGGACTGATAAAAGTAGATGAAGACCCAGAAATATACAGAGACAGGAGAAAGACAAGCAGAACAGAGGAATGGCACAACAAACCAATGCACGGACAATTCATGAGACAGACTAAAGAACTAGCCAGCGATGACACGTGGCAATGGCTACTGAGGGGAGAGCTCAAGAAGGAAGCTGAAGGACTGATAACAGCGGCACAAGATCAGGCCCTAAGAACCAGATATGTCCAAAGAACGATAGATGGAAATAACATCTCTCCCATATGTAGGAAGTGCAATACGAAAAATGAGACCATAAACCACATAGCAAGCGAATGTCCGGCACTTGCACAGAATCAGTACAAAAATAGGCATAATTCAGTATCAAAAGCCCTTCACTGGAGCCTCTGCAAGAAACATCAGCTACCTTGCAGTAATAAGTGGTACGAACACCAACCTGAGGTAGTGATAGAAAACGATCAGGCAAAGATCCTCTGGGACTATGGTATCAGAACAGATAGGGTGATACGTGCAAATAGACCAGACGTGACTTTGATTGACAAAATCAAGAAGAAAGTATCACTCATTGATGTCGCAATACCATGGGATGCCAGAGTTAAAGAAAAAGAAAGGGAAAACATGGATAATTATCAAGATCTGAAAATAGAAATAAGAAGGATATGGGATATGCCAGTGGAGATTGTACTCATAATTATAGGAGCACTAGGCACGATCCCAAGATCCCTGAAAAGGAATCTGGTAAAACTAAACGCTGAAGTAGCTCCAAGACTCATGCAGAAGAGTGTGATCCTAGAAACGGCGCACATAGTAAGAAAAGTGATGGACTCCTAAGGAGGCAGGATGCAACCCGGAACCCCACACTATAAATGCCACCCAGTCGAATTAAAGGACTGTGATAGACAAAATAATAATAATAATAATAATAATAATAATAATAATAATAATAATAATAATAATAATAATAATAATAATAATAATAAAATTGGTTTTGGTTTTAGAGAGCGTCACAGATAGTGTTTTCCAGTATCTGCCAAATATTTCCCATTGTATTTAAAATCCAGCAACAGCTAGTCACATCCGCCCGTAATTGAATTTTGAAAGTTTGAATAATGTATGGAACTGCTGGAAAACAACAAGTATTACAATGGCTGTTTTTCCACAAGTTTTTTTAGTGAATATTAGAAATACGAGTACAAGAATATTCTTTGTTCCTCACATCGATAGATGTTGTGTAATTAGAACTTCCAAAACTCAAGCGAAGATGCTAATTATTAGTAACGTCCACTCCTTTCTCTCTCTCTCTCTCTCTCTCTCTCTCTCTCTCTCTCTCTCTCTCCCTATACACACACACACACACACACAGACACAAATATATATATATATATATATATATATATATATATATATATATATATATATATATATATATATAATATATATATATATATATATATATATATAATTTTTTACAAATTTTTGAGAACTGAATCGTTTATCAGAGATTAGTACTTTCAATTAAGTAATTTCTCTCCTCTGAAAAATAATGAAAAATAAATACAAAATAATATTAATAAATTTCGAGAGGTCCCTCAGCGCCACACCGAAAGTTTTCGACGGACGAAGACTGAAAGAAACCGGTGAATGTACATCGCTTCATTACCTTATACACGGAACGCTCCAACTCGCCTCTGGAATGACCGAAAATAATTCACCAGCGGCGAACGGTTCCTTGCTTCGGTAAACAAGAGCCCTTGTCGCACATTTAAAGTTGATGCCTCTCCATTTTTTAGCCAGGAGTTCTGTGTAAAGGGTGTTAGCATATGCCACACCCGTCAGGAATATTCTAGGACCTTTTATGCCCGACAAGTAGCATGGAAAATGTCCCACTGGTCCCAGCTGAGGGGATGGGTGTTGGTCGAATGTATACGCTGTTGGCACATAGCCATGCTTTTTGTTTATTTTGACAGTGTTGATCGAATGCATGCTGTTGGTACGTAGCTGTGCTTTTTGTTTATTTTGACTGAGTGTTGGTCGAATGTATACTGTTGGTACATAGCCATGCTTCTTATATATTTTGACTGAGCGTTGGTCGAATGTATGCTGTTGGCACAAAATCATGCTTTTTGTATATTTAACTCTGTTAAACCTTACCTCTGTGTACACGTGCACACAGACACACTCGGGCTCATGTGCACACATTATGTATGTATGTATCTATATATGTATGTATGTTATGTATGTATGTATGTATGTATGTATGTGCGTGTGTGTGTTTTCTTGTTATGTAAAACTGTTTAGCCATACTACTGGGATATCCTAAGAAAAGAAAAAGGGACTATGTTAACTGAAAAATCAACCAGCCACTCATATTTCGCTCTTTTCATACAATTTTCTTTTCAAATCTAAGACAGCATGTATCTTGTTGTGATCCAGAGAATGAAAGATGATCCCCAGAGAGTCCGATAGCTAACGCACATTAGGCCTCCTAGTGAAGAAGGTCTCTGATAAGTGTAGACGACGGTCTTTGAATACAGGAGCTAAAGCAAGTCGTTGAAAATATTAGGAGGTTTTCGGAGTACATATTAACTAGCCTTTTAGATTATTTACACTGAACTTAACAGCTATCATTTTGCAATTATATACAGAAAATAAAATCTTTTATCCTGGTCAGTTAGTTACTGGTTTTATTTCCATATTGTCATGCAATAAATGTGTGGATTTTTGTAGACTGATATTTTAAAGGCAGCAATTTTTTCCCAGATTTTTCTTTAATTTCCTTTTTTATGTCGCTTTGGCACTCAAGCATTATCATTCTTTTGTACGTTGGTCTCATAAGGTTGGAAAGTGGCATGTTGATGTTCGTATAGACTGCACGGCTGTCTATTTTCTGCAAGTGGTGAATATTGGGCTTTTCGTTTACCTGTGAATTTAGATATAATCTTGTGGCAGCACCTCTCTCTCTCTCTCTCTCTCTCTCTCTCTCTCTCTCTCTCTCTCTCTCTCTCTCTCTCTCTCGTAAAATTATTGCTACTCCAGACAGTTCCTTCAGGTTATATAAGGAATATCAAGTTTTTACGGGGGTGATTAATATACCTGCCCGTTTCATCTTCACTCTTCTTCAATACTGAACCGTCACCATTTTGTTTTGAGGTAAAAAATAAAAAAATAAAAAAAAACAGAAAAAAAACAAAACGAAAAATTAATTTCTCAGTCGCATTAATTCACATTCGGTTGCGTTCATTCACCTTATAAAAAAAGCTTAATTTCTCGGTCGCGTTCATTCACATAAAAAAAGCCTTAATATCTCGGATGCGTTCATTCACCTTCAAAAATGAGGCGTCCAGCGCCAAAACCCACACTCACCACATTTTAAAAAATAGAGAAAAAAGGCCTTAAAATTTGTAAATTTAAAAAGGCCATAACTTTTATTTTTGAAGATATTTTCTTCAGGTTTGAATTTTTGGAATGTTTAGGACCCCAAAAATATGATGTTTTATAGGAAAAAAATTAGACTGAGCACAATTTGATTGACTGATTGCTTGTATGATTGATTGTAAAATTGATGAGCAAAATTAATGCTGAAGTTTACAAAAGTACAGATTATATAATGCAAAATTGAACCATATTCTCATCATCAAAATATACACTCATTTACACCATTCGAAAGAGGAAACGAAAGGGATTCCAGATGTGCGATAAAATGCAATCCTCAAATAAAAAAAAAAAAACACTTAATTTCTCGGTTCCGTTCATTCACCTTAAAAAAAAACCTTGATTTCTCGGTTGATTTCATTCACCTTCAAAAAGAAGAAGAAGAAGAAGAAGAAGAAGAAGAAGAAGAAGAAGAAGAAGAAAAACTTACTATTTAATTTATCGGTCGCCTTCATTCACTCCCCCCCCCGCCAAAAAAACCAAAAAAAAAAAAAAAAAAAAAGACCAGAAAACACAATTTCTCGGTCGTGTTCATTATCCTTCAAAAAGACAAAAAGAAAACGACTTCGCGGAAATATTTTTGCAACAGGAAGACTTCTCCTCGTCCTGAGATATTGCTGAAGAAAAAGAGAGCAGGATGGTGTACCGTTGTACCTTAAGTTGTGTAAGAAGGAAAATATTGCCAAGAGAAGAGAAATAATGGGTCTTGTCTTGACTGTAATGGCAGATTAAATCTTTTAAACCTTTTGGGCAGACTCCTTGGATTTTATTCTATAAAAAAGCAATAACATTTTCTATTCATCTTATCTTGTTCTGTTAGAAAATAAAGGAATGACAAAGCACTTTTTTACTTTTATTTTGATACAGAGTATTTTAAAGTTTTTTCTCTAATGTCAGATTGAATCATTTTCCTAGAGTCTTTGACATTGGTTTATATATAAAAAAAATCATTTTACCCATTTATTTTTCTTGATTTGTCAAAAAATAAGCGAATTATGAAGTATTCTTTTATTTTTACAGTATATCATTAATTGTATACCCTAATATCAGATTGAATCTATTTATCATATTCTTTTTGTATTTTCTAAAGAAAAAGTCTTCTTTTTTCAGAAAATAAACGAATTATAAAGTATTCTTTTATTTGGACATAGTATATTTTAAATTGTTTACTCTAATGTCAGATTAAGTCTTTTTACTAGGCTCTTTTTTCTTTTTTGCATTTAAAAAAATTTATTTCTTTGTAAGGAAATAAGCAAATTATAAAGTATTCTTTTATTTTGACAAAGTATATTTTAAATTGTTTACTCTAATGTCAGATTAAGTCTTTTTATTAAGCTTTTTTTCTTTTTTGCATTTTTCGAAAAGAAATTCTTCCTTTGTGAGAAAATAAACGAATTATAAAGTATTCTTTTATTTTGACAAAGTATATTTTAAATTGTTTACTCTAATGTCAGATTAAATCTTTTTACTAGGCTTTATTTTGTATTTTTCGAATAAAAACTATTTTTATTTCTTGCTTTGTCAGAGATGTAAACGAATTAGAGTCCAATTAGAAAAAAATAATTAATACGGAGCGTTCGAAGTATCTGGGTTCTTATATCAATTTTGAAGGTATTTTCGCTCGACCAGTGACCTTTTAGGAAGACTAATCTTTTAAAAGCTTTTGGGAACTGACGAAATATCATGTTACATTGTGGTGACAGGTTTATAAAAATAGTCCCAATTGATTTCATACCATTTTATGAGAGTTAAGGTAACTTTTTCATGAAGACATGAATTAAGTTGGAAGCCCTGTGCTAAAAAAGTATCTGCACATATAGTGTTTATCACTCTCTCTCTCTCTCTCTCTCTCTCTCTCTCTCTCTCTCTCTCTCTCTCTTCTCTCTCTCTCTCTCTCTCTCTCTCTTTCTTTAAATGACGCTGCTGTTCAGGATAGATCAGATCATGACAATATACAAAGTAACTACAACTCACACGACGAAATTATTTCTATTTGTTTTCTTATTCTTATTTCCCATGATACTCCTTTCCTACTATAAAAAAACTGCAACCTTTTCCATGGCAAAATTATTTAAATTCATTCCCTTATTAGTTTTTCCACATTATTCTTTTTCCCTACTATACAAAACTACTGCAGCCTTTCCCTAATGCAATTTCTTTTTAATTATTCGTTTTTCCACATAATACCTTTCCCCTGCTATACATTAGAACTACAACCTTTCCCTAATGTAATTATTTCTATTCATTTAATTATTCGTTTTTCCACATTATTCTTTTTCCCTACTATACAAAACTAATGCAATCTTTCCCATTCAATTATCCTTTGTTTAAGATCATTCCTCATCCATAGCATCAACTGCATATCAATGAGGATACCGTGTGAAATCATACTCAGACTGCTAAGTATATCAACCCAACAGTGAGATTCTACGATGCTTCAATTAAAAATCGGATAATTGGCGAGATATTTCTTTGAAAGGGATTTAGATAAAGGGATATTAATGGACAAAGTTAATGTACTCAGCGACAAGAAATCTTTGGATATTTCTCATTTGGAGAGAGAGAGAGAGAGAGAGAGAGAGAGAGAGAGAGATTAATCTTCATGGAGACAAGAAATCTCTGAAAATGGATACTTTGTGGAGAGAGAGAGAGAGAGAGAGAGAGAGAGAGAGCTATGGGTATCCATGAATGGACAAATTGATTCAATTGAGTGAAAAAAATAAATAAAACAACTGTAAATAAACAAACTATATTTGAAAAAGTTGCCTTGTTTATTAAAGAATGTCTTCATTCAGGAAATTCATGTTTTAAAAAGGATAACTTTGCAAAGAGAGAGAGAGAGAGAGAGAGGAGAGAGAGAGAGAGAGAGAGAGAGAGAGAGAGATCTTTCCTGCACCACCCCACACCTTTTTGATATAACCTCATGAGCTTAAAAACTAGTTTTCCTAAAACCTATAAGACTGCGCTCATTTTGTTTTTCTTTCTCGGGAGCGTGAATAGACTAAGACGTTACCGGCCGCCGTTCTGAAGAAAAATGTCAAAAGAAGTGAATAGCCCAACAGGCGCTTTAAAGATGCACACACACACGCACACACACGCACACAAACACATATATATATGTAATTATGCTATACATATATATATATGTATGTTTGTATATGAATAATATAGTATATATATATATATATATATATATATATATATATATATATATATATATATATATATATATATATATATATTAATATATATATCGTATAGTATGTATATATGTGTATATATATATATATATATATATATATATATATATATATATATATATATATATATATATATATATATATATATATATATATATATGTATATATGTATATATGTATATATATATAATAATAATAATAATAATAATAATAATAATAAATAATAATAATAATAATAATAATAATAATAATAATAATAATATCTTTTATTTCGGTTCAAGACCATATACAATGAACATACAAAATACACAGTAACATACACAATCTAGATATATGAGTCAACATGATACGAAAATTAGTAATCGGCACTTATCCACAAAATAGCTGAGGTAGCATAAAAAGATAGTAATCATAATACTGGTAATAGTAATAATATTGGTGAGAAAAAAAAATGCATTGAGAGTTATAACAGTTAGTGCACAAATTATATAGCTTAAATTTCACTAGAGACCTTAGGTGGTTACAGTAGTCTGGTCCAGAGGGCTAAATACATAAATTGAATGTATATATATATATATATTATATATATATATATATATATATATATATATATATATATATATATATATATATATATATATATATACATATATATATATAAAACTTTAACTTGATAGTAATCACAGAAATAATGAAAAAATAAAATATCAGCAATAAATGTAATAATAACAAAATCTGCAGATGACATCTTGCTAATACAGAGATTAAGTCCTTAGGGGACAAAGGCCTCATTTTCCCATCTTTCCCACAATTTAGATCTTCTTCTTGCTTCACTCCTTAGGATGCTTTGTATGAGCGAGTTGCGCTGTTTCCCACTCGGTTACAATGATTTTTAAATTGTCCAGGTGGTTTTCTAAGAACATCTGTGTGGCGGAGTGGTAGCGTGGAGTGTTTGTGAGGCGTCTCAGAATGTCATTGTGCACAACAGTGATACGTCTCATGGTCTCTCGGGTATAGTTCGTCCAGAGGGAACACCCATAGATACTGTAACAGTACGAGCGGAAGAGCAGCAGTTTCACGTCTCGGTGACAGAAGGTAAACCTCCTTGCAATCATGTTGCCAGTTGCACATAGTTTACGACGCCTCTGTTCAATGTCTGCCGTATCTTTCAGGTCGTCGGTAATAATGTGACCCAAATACGGAAATTCGCTCAAAAATTCCAGCCGATGGTTTCCGAGGAAAATTTGTGGTTCTGCAATATGCTTAAGCGATCTCGGGAGAAGCGACATGCACTGGTTCTTGGTTTCGTTGTAGATTATATCAAATTCCTCTGCATATTGGCGGCAAGTGTCGATGAGTCGTTGGAGGCCATGCACTGATGGGGAAATCAGAACCATATCGTCGGCGTAACAGAGGTTGTTTATAGTTGTTTCATTGACAGTGCATCCGATTGGGAGTGAGTTCAGTTTGACATTCAAGGCATCTGTGTACGTATTAAACAGGTATGGAGAGAGAATGCCCCCTTGCCGAAGCCCGTTTAGGGAGCCGAAGGTGTACGATAATACGTTGCCCCATTTGACACAGAATTGCTGTGTGGAGAACCAGCAATGTAAAATGCCAATTAGATATAGGGGTGTGCCCCTTTATGCAGCTTCAGGAATAGCTTCAGGTAGTTTACTCTGTCAAATGCTTTTCTCACATCTACGAAACACAGGAAACCGGAGATGCTGATGATAGGTAGTAGTTCAGCAATTCTTTCAGTATGTAGATGCAGGTGTCGGTTGAGTGGTTTGCTTTAAACCCCAACTGGTTGTCAGTGGTGTGTAGAAAGGGGAGAAGTCTCACAAGAAGAACCGACTCAAGTATCTTCGATGCGATCGTTGTGATTGCAATTGGCCGGTAGTTGCCAGGGTCAGCTGCATCCTTTAGCTTGTTTTTGATTAATGGTATCAAGTGAACTTATAGTAGGGAGTCTGGAAGAAACTGGTGAATTATGCACGGATTGAATAAGGCTGCTAGCAAAATGTAAATTATCGGATGGCAGAATTTGAAAGCCTCTTCGGGAAGACCATCACAGCCGGGCGATTTATTATTAGGTATGCTGTTTATGGCATCGCTGATGTTACCTGGCGTAATATGGTCTGAAAAATGAAATTGAATGTTGTCATTAAGGAGGTTATCTACCTCGCTTCGAGAATCCTGATCATTTATGCAATTCAGGATATTGTTGAAGTGATCACCCCACATCCTTGCGATAGCCTCGTCTTCCGACTGCTTCCCCTACTCTCTGTGATAGCTTTTTAGTTTTGGGATTTAAGGACTGGATATCTTTCCAAAGACGAGGGTAATCACCAGATTCTACGTTTCTAGACATGCATTGGCTCTTAGTTGTTTTTCATTTAACCTGCAGTGCTTAAGAGCAAGTTTGAATTGCGCTCTCGCCTGCCTCATTAGTAATGCAGTGTGTCCTTCCCTTGGGCTGCCATTTTGCCTCCACAGTAAAAAACATTTCTCGTGAGTATGTATACAGATCCTTAACCAAGTCATTCCAACCAGGTATATTACGAGAATTACCTTGACGAAATCTAAAGGCAGTCCTGCCCGAAGCAAGCATAGCGGAGATTATGTTCGAATAGAATTCATTCAGATCCCTCTTGTGGTGGTCATTTCTACATTTTGTGTTGGTACACAGTAAGGCGTCAGCCGGTTGAATTATTGACCGCAACCTGGTTTCCGGGGTCGCCCTAAAGTATCTGCTTTCTGTTGGTTTTTAAACTCCCAGTTAACCGCTGGAGGGCGGTCAGTTATGGGTTCACGGTAGGGAGGGATGGGGGGTACTGAATGACACCTGTAATGGGATGTGATCGTAGCCCGTTGCAAGATCGTAGCGAATATTGCAGGTCATAATAGAATCATGAGTTTGTGGAGATGTGATGCAGTGGTCCAGCCAGGAGGTTGTAATTGCGTCCACTCTATTATGTAAATATGAGTAGGAGGAGGAGGGAGGAGCATTACATCGCTAATTTGGAGAGCATGATTTTGACAGAAGCGAGTAAGTTCATTATAAAATTGTATTGTGGGGTGAGAATTAAGGTCCCCTATTATACAAATATGATCAGCAGGAGAATCTTGAATAATACTCTGTAACTCCCCTAGGATCATGCAGTAATGATCAAAATTATTGTTATTTTCCCATGGCATATAAACATTAATTATTAGGGTTTTAGAGTTCCCTACTGTCACTTGAAGCCCAAGCAATCTGTCACTCCTGTAGGTCATCACCTTTATCATATTGTCTAACGATTTGTGCCACAGGAAAAAAAGTCCCCCTTTCGGACGACCGGCTATGTTTTGATCTGTAACTTGCATCGATGAAGTCCAGAAGGTTCTGAAGTCTTCATGAATTGAATCGCAGATGGCAAGGTCATGAGGCCAGAGGAGCGTTTCTTGCAATGCAATGATGCCGTTGAAATTTTTGCAGAGCATGTTTAGGAGAGTAATGTTCCGATTGAGGCCAAAAATATTCCAAGAATTTATGTTTAATGTATCTATGGCTACTCACGAAGATGGGAGATGAATGCGCTGATCATTTGGGTGGATGGGGGGTTATCCAGGGGGAGTGGCAGATCCACTCGCCGTGGGTGGTTGGCTGGCACTTGCGGTGGAAATGACCCTGGTTGGAGTGACAGTAAGTACCCCTGGGGGTGGATGGTCCCGGATTAGGTTATATCTTGAAACTAATATATTAGGACCGAAATTCTCGCCTTTAAGAACGTCGAGGTGTTGAAATAGGCAGGTAATCCTGTAAGCCACTTTACGTTTATTTCTACATGGGAGTTCGTGAGAGATAAGTGGGTCAGAGCCAGTGAGAAACTTGACTCTCTCCACTATGGCGTCTAGCGTCACCGATGAGCGCAGATTGTGAATTGCTACGTGACATCTCTTCTCAGGTGTAGGGGCACGGAGGTGCAACTCGAATGTTGGGCTCTTCTCCCCTCCCGGTCCCATCGGGGCGGCCAAACGGAGGAATCTTCTCCCCCTTCTTTCTACTTGTTTGTATCTGCCAGCCGTTTAAGTCTAGACCCCTCCCCCAAGATCACTCTCCAGACTCTCCCATCTGCATCTACGGATGGGGGGGTTGGCGTGGAGACATAGGGTGGGGAAGGTCACAAGGGCTAGTAATCATCACCGGAGGTCTATCTTCTGGAGGCACTGGGAGGGAGGGGAGGTTGGGGGACAACTGTCTCCTCAGAACGGCCTACAGGTTGAAGGGGGCACTTCCGTGTTGCTGGGAGGCGAGGAAAAACTGGATGCCGCATTCATAGGAGTTTGGTGGCTATCTGTGCGATTGTCAATCGATCCCTGCACTCCTTTGATCGCATCCCAGATCCGTTGTGAGATCATTTGTTTCTTCTACCGTTTTAAGACTGTCTAGGGAATCCTGCAGTCCTTTGATCACGTCCCCAGATTCTTGATAATTTTATCATTTGTCTCCTCGATTTTTTTCTGAGTTTTTCCCATTATTTCTGAGAGGGATTTTGCTGTTTGGAAGGCATTTTCTGCCGTGTGGAAAAACCGCGGCCGGAGGGTTAGGTCAGCGGGCCCCTTTGGAGGCAGATTGTAAGGGTCATTTGCGTAGATTTCCACCGAGCAGGTCCTTAGCCACTTAGTGATATATGATATTTTTTTGTGTGAGGACAAGTTCTTCGCGGATCGCTCCTTGAGATGCTCTCTGGTATCAGATCTTTGCATTCGTATATGCAACGTTGATTTCCTCATCGGAGAAGGCATCACTGACATATTGAATAGTCGGACTCGCGACGTCGAAAACGGTTCGATTGGTATAGGGTAAAATACAGACAATTGTTCGCGAGTACGGAACTTGTGTGTGGGGCACAGGCACCGGTAGGTGCCTGGGTCACTGGCGCAACGATTGGAGGTTGGTCGGATGAACATTTTTGTGGTAAGGGAAGGGCCAAGCACTAACACATACACTGCATTCTTTTACCCATTTCCCAGGACCAATAGGCCTCGAGTAGCTGTGATATATATATATATATATATATATATCTACTATATTATATTATATATATATATATATATATTATATATAAATAATATGTACTTATATCTATATATATAATATAATATCTATGAATTATATATTATTTTATATTATTATATATATATTACTATATATATAATTTATAGTAGTATAGTATATATATATCTATATATCTATATACTATCAATATTTCATATATATATATATATAATATATAGGGTCAATTACATATATAAATGCAGATATAAACATTACATACATATATCCATATATCCTACTATACTCATATAGAATATATATATAAATATATATATTAGTATATCTATATCTATAATAATCTATGTATATATATCAATTATTATTACATAGTATATAATATATATATAATATATATTATATAATAAAGTGTGTGCTGGATAGCGAGGGAAAGACAGTACACTTTCAAACAACGTACGATACTGTCTCTAAAATGATCTCAGGTCCTGTATAAATTTTGACCTAGTCCTCCGGCAACTGCTTAGAGGTAGCATCAGTGTATACATACGATGCACGACTAAAAAAGTCTTAATTTATCCTAAAAACACACCAGTTTGTGTAGCAAAGCAACCTCAAAGACTGACGCACGCAATTGCGTGAAATTTATCTTTCGAATTTTCATTTCCGATTCTCGTGCATTTCGCCCACTCTTGGAGGATTCTGGTGTTGAATGCTGCAAAGGAATTCTTAAAACACAGCCGCCAAAGGCCCTGATTAAATCTGGAGAAACTCAGGTACGCGATTCGTGGAGGCGGCTGAAATCCTTCAGTGAAGAGGAAGAGGAGATAAGATTAAAATGAGACCACTGAAGAGGGAACAGAGACAGGGAGGGATAAAAGATGGATGAGGAAATCGGGAAAAGGACCTCTTGAAACTGTTTCCGTGAAAGATGCAAAGCGGTCAATAGACGCAGGTAGAAAAGTATTAGGAGAAAATTCCTTTTACAAGAAAGAGATAAATACAATTAGGAAAGGATGCCTCCTATAACAAGTTCTATTCATCTTATTCGTCCTTGATCTGCACTTCAACTTATTCATTTATTGATGTGATTTATAAATGTAAAGGGTATTGTGAGTTTTGAATACTGAATACATAAATGCGTGAATTCTAATTGTAGTGAGACACGCTGAAGCCTCAAAGGCTGACCTCCATCTATTTTAACGCGGTTAAATTGCAAATAATCCACAACACTTATTTCTATAGTTCAAAACATCCAAAACACTTATTACAACACTATTGCAAAAGATCCACAAAACTTATTTCTATATAATTTCAAAAGATGCAAAACACATATTTCTACAACATTTAAAAAGATATATTTTTATTTCATTCCAAAAAAAAACAAAATCACTTATTACAACACTATTGCGAAAGATCCACAAAACTGATTTCTATATTTAAAAAAACCGAAAACACTTATTACAACACCATTCCAAAAGGTCCACAACGCTTATTTCTATATTTAAAAAACCGAAAACACTTATTACAACACCACTGCAAAATATCCACAGCACTTATTTTAGAGATCCACGACACTTATTTTTATATCATTGCAAATTATACACAACACGTATTTCTGCAACATTTAAAAGGATCCCAACACTTAGCAGCACTGCACCATTTCAAAAGACCCATAAGATCCCCAAGCGTTATTACTAGAGCATTTCAACTGATACACAACACTTATTAAAATTCCAAAAGATCCCGACACTGATTACTACGTAAGTTCAAGCGACCCACGACACTTTTCAAATTGTCCAAGATCTCAAAGAAAGCACTTCCGAATAATAAAAAACAGAGTCTGTAAAATCTAAGAGAGTTTAACGAGAATATTCAAAGGTGTAGAAATTCAATGAACATATTAGTTATGAGTCCGAATGGAAAGATAAAATGTTGCTTCAACAACACGGATTTGAAAGAATTCAGGATGGTTTTTGGTGGTAAGGAAATGTTAAGACAGACAGTGGGGCAGCTTTAAGTCTTATATATGCAGAGAGAGAGAGAGAGAGAGAGAGAGAGAGAGAGAGAGAGAGAGAGAGAGAGAGAGAGAGAGAGAGAGGAGAGAGGGACGAGAGAGAGAGAGAGGCGGGCCCTTTTAACTGATGAGAGAGAGAGAGACAGGGAGAGAAAGGGAGGGTGAGATAAAGAGAGAGAAAGAGAGAGAGAGTGGGTGCCTTTTAACTGTTGATGATGATGATAAAGAGAGAGAGAGAGAGAGAGAGAGAGACAGAGAGAGAGAGAGAGAGAGAGAGAGAGTGGACCTTTTAACTGATGATGATAATGATGAGAGAGAGAGAGAGAGAGAGAGAGTGGACCTTTTAACTGATGATGATAATGATGAGAGAGAGAGAGAGAGAGAGAGAGAGAGAGAGAGAGAGAGAGAGAGAGAGAGTCTGGCTTAACAAATGGATTACTTATCGACAAGAAAAGAATACTTTTTGGTAATTGCTGTTTAGGAAAAAAATACTTTGCTTAGAAGTTGATTCATAATTTGAACCCTCTGTTATTTTGTTTCTTGTGAAATGTGAAATATTAGACTGATTTAATATTTTCGTAAATATCGATAAACTCTCTGAATATTTTTCATCTGGGAAATAAGAATGAAACATTTCATTTAAACAGAGAAATATGTCATAAAAACATTTCAGGAATAGAAAAAAAATTATTTAGAAAATAATTATTTTATTTGTTTATCTTTTACGGCTCTATGTACAAGTTTCTCATACCTAAAGCTGGCTAAAGCAAAATATACGATATATACTGAAAGGATAAAACAAAAGTTTATTAAAAACAATAGACAGAATATACAACAATATCTGAGGACATAGTGAGTCAGAATAGGTTATATATAACTATAGTATAAGAAGCACCTTGTTTCCATGTCACAAATGCGAGCATTCAGTCTAAAATAAAGTCTTATGAAACCAGTGAATGAACCTCCTCCTCACATAAATGATTTACATTTATAAGACGAGTTGTTTTGGCGCCAGAAATAGATCTGACGCATATGACCATGATAAATTATAATACGGTTTCTGATGTGCACTGAGATTCCAGTCATTAGTGATTGCCGTCCTTTACACAGTTCCCTTTGGACAGTTTCCACACTAACAGGATATTCCCCTCCAACGTATGTCAGGATTCAATGACGAAACTATGCTAGCAGAAATGGAACATTCGTTTTAAGGGGATTTCCGTTTGTTATTTTTTTTATAGGATACTTCCCATTTCAAGGACACTCCATTCTCTCTCTCGCTGATGTTTGTGGGTGGACTTTGATGCTGCATACTGTTGAGTTCTGAATGATTTCAGGTAATTTCCAAATAAAGTGTTTTGCATTAATATGACACGACTGTTCACTCTTCTTTACCAGGATATAGTGTGATCTATGTATGCATTAAAGAAGAAAGTAAATGTGTCGGTGAATCGTGGTGCATCAGCTTTCTTGGCTTGGAGACAGAAAGAACCTAGTGATAGCCTTCCTCGAAGAAGGAATTGTTGAATGTGCATTTGTGAGGTTGGTGCCTCTGCAGCCAGTTGCTATGGGGCTCTCAGGTGTGGTTGATGGTTAAGTGCATTTGTGCGTGTAATGATGGGTGCAATATCCCGATACTTAGTGAGAAAGTCACACGCTCCGGAGGCAAGGCAAAAAGCGGTTCGGAAGACACCAGGTGTTGTTAGAAACCCATCAAAGAGGTATGGCACATTTAAAAAAGACTTAGGAACAGTTGCCTTTGAAAAGAGAGAAGTGTGAAGTGTAAACATTTATTTAACATTAATTAATTGTGTGGGGGGAAATATAAAGGATATGTCTATTTGTTTCAGATAGGTCCCATGTCATTATTCTAGAGATGGGTTTCTCTAAATACTTGACCATCGAAATGCAGTAGTTGACAATTTTCAGGAGAGAAGAATAATAATTTACAGTCCTTTTTGTGGGCCAGACTTAGTTCTTAACATGACCTTTTTTAGTCACTTTGTTCCAGTTTATGTTCATCTAGTTTGGAAATAAATAGCATATTTTTGTATTTACGTAAATTCATTAGCCAAGTTTGATATTGTTTGCAGAGAGAGGCGGCCAGCTACTGAAAGGTAAGAGTTGCCACTTGTGTAGTTTTGATAGGGGTTACAGTTTTGGTGGCAGCATCTAAACAGCTTTTTATACATTTTATAGGCTGTAGGTACGCTAACGAAGAGACTGGTGACTAGTTAGGCATATGTTTTTGGGAAGGAAAAGGATTATAATTATGTCACAGGCAACTCAGGGTTTTCTTTGCTGATCCAAGAGTTTTGTGTTTGGGGCGTTGAGTCTCTCTCTCTTTGCATCTCAGACAGTTTAGCTGGTTACTGATTCGTGAAAACTAGTGTCCTGAAGTTATGGGGAAAAAGTTAAATTTTTGGCGTATTAAATTTGTTATTGGGTGTGGTGAATAAGTTACGCATATGTGCAATGCATATACAAGTTTGGGTTGCGGTCATATGAAGATATGAGTGTAATTTTATTGCTTCCTTTTTTCTCTCCTTTTGTTTGTTCTCTTTTTATTGGAGATGAATTTGCTCAAAGTGTATTTTTGTTGTGATGTCTCTCGATATTCGATTAACATTGGGGAGGTTTTTGTAGTAACATGAGTAAGGTTTTTTTTGGTTGTTGTGAGTTACGCCCTAGAGAGAGAAAGAGGTGAGGCTCTGAGTGAGTGAGAGAGAGGGTGGTTAGTTGCTAGGTGCTTGGAAGTGTGAGAGAGAGAGAGGTGGTTTGGTGAGTGAAGCGCTTTTGTATTTTTTTTTATCTCCTCCCTGTTTTTTTGTGTGTTATTTTGGTGTGACTTTGTACTGCAAACAGCTGTTTGTGGGATGATTTACTGGGTGCGGTGCAAGTTTTTTTTTTATTATCTTTTATTGATCGAAGTTTGTATTAATGTTATTGAGGTTGGGAAATGTCATAAAACACAAAAGCTTTCGTAAAGATAGGAAAATGACGGACACAAAGGGTACAACGACTTTAGTTCATCACGTCATGAACGTTAGTGTGTGTGTAAGTCCATTTAGGGGAATTGTAGATGGAGCGCTTTCGCAACCAGTGCAAATCTTTATTGATGGTGTGAATAATTATCTAAGTGTAAAAAGCATAACAGATGATGTAGAGACCTTTAGAGAGCCGAAAGCTTTGTTAGATTTCGTACATGGGCTGATTTGCAAGCATTATTAAAATCAGCTTATGGCTCAAATGAGCATGGGGATATGGTGAGGGACCTCAGGGGCCTATATAAGCTACGGAAAGGCACAAATAGCCTCGTTGAACATAGTTCAAAACTTTTTGATTCAGCGGCAGAATGGGTAGGAAAATTGAAAACATCTAAATGGGTTACAGGAGGTAGGGTCTCACTTGACAATTTACATAAACTGATCTATTTTTCTATGCTTTTGCACGATGTACCGGATGCAATAGTGAATAGTTTTGATGAAAAGATTGAACCTACATCAGAAGAGGAATTAATTTATGCCCAAATTGAGAAACATATGTCTAAATGTCTCATTGTAGACAGTACATTTTTAATGGGACAGGTCCGAGAAATAGGGTGCAAAGAGACAGAATTTTCTTCTCCCCAATTGTGTGCAAAAGTAACAAAAGATCAATCGATCAAATGCAAAAGCAGTTGCGCTGTTTCAATTGTGATTAACCAGGGCACCCAAAGAAAATGTGTAGAGTTAAATATTGTGGAATGTGTAAGAGTGCGGATCACTATTGGCAATCTTGTCCGTCTCAGATACGGAAAGATGAGAGGCCTACACCTCAAAGTTCTGGGAATTATAATGTGAGGACTTCCCAGGCAGGTCATTCCAGAGGGCAAAGGGATCAGCAAAATTTTTGGAAGGCCGATCAACAAAAAGGGTACAGGTGATTAGTATTTGCCATTGTGGTCTCCGCGTGGGGGACGCCCCAGGGGGCCCAGGCCTATAGTTTAAGCATCAGTGGAGGACGTTGATATCCCAGTATTTATAGATACTGGCACTAGCATGAACTTGATGGATCACAATTTGTATCAGTCTATGTTCTCTCATTACCCTTTGAAACCTCAACGGAGACGGTGTGTGATGTGCAAGCCCATAGATTTAATAACCTGGGTTGTGTTCAAATACAGTTTACTCTCGGTGACAGAGTATTAATAGAACCATTTTTGGTAATGAAAGGGATTGCAATAGACTTTTGCTGGGTCATCCTGCATGTAGAAGACACAAGATTTCGATCCATGCAGGTGTTAATGGGATAACAGTCGGAATACCTGGTGTTTTTCTTCCTTATGGGGACATGATTAGAACTGAGCATATTGAGATTATTGTAAAAGGGGATGTGTTTGGTGATGCTAATGGTGATGACACTGGGGTTATGGGGAGTGGTAATATTAAAACCTACACTGGTGATATGGGGAATAATTGCGGGGATGCTATGTGGCATATTGGAGTTCACGGTGGTAACAATTTTGGTGAATGTGACAATATTATGGGTGGTGATACTGATACTAATATTGATGTTTTTTCTGATGCTAACAATGGGGTGGATGTAATGAGAACTAAGGGTGGTGATGTTTATGGGATTGTGGAAAGAGGAGGTACTAGCCACAAATACAAAGGTGTTTTATTGGAGGATATTGTGTTAATGCCCGGTTCAAAGACAATGGTGAAAGTCAAATTGAGGGAAGTTAGAAAACCTATGGATGTGTGTGTTATTGAAAATAGCGAGAAGCTAAGAGGGGTTATTAGCATGGCAGCAGTGAACAGTGTATCCAAGAATGGGATTACATGGTTAGAATTATTAAACTGTAATGATACAGTTAGGAGATACCAAAGGAATACATATGTATTGGATCTCCAAAATTGGAGTAGTACAAGTGGTTCAGTGGCCTTCGTAGAAGGGAAACCTGAGTTTTCAGAGGCAGAAATGCAATTAAGGAAATGGATATTTAGAGAATATTTAGCTAATGCGGATTATAGTGAACATGGAAGCAATAAGCGAGCTATTGGCAGAATTTGGGGATACAATAGCTTTACTAGGTAATAAATTGGGGTTGACTAATGTGTTAGAGCATAAGGTAAATTTGGAGAGTGGTACAAAAGCTATTTATATTCCTTCATACCACATACCTTTCAAAATCAGAGAACAGGTAGAGAAAGAGGTCAGCGGTGGCTAAGAAGGATGGTTCTGTCTGTGTTTGCGTCGATTATAGATGCTTAAATGAAAAGACAATCTCTGACCACTATCCAGTCACAGGCATACCAGATCTTTTTGTTGATATCGGGGGACATAATATTTATAGCTCAATTGATTTGGCGCAGGGATTTTTGCAGGTCCCTCTTCGTGAAAGTTGCAAGGAATATACTGCTTTTTCAGTGCCCAAGGGACACTATGAATTTACGCGAATGCTGTTTGGTTTATCTGCTAGTCTGATGACTTTTACCAGGTTGGTAAATACAGTTTTGCATGGGTTATTGGGTAAAAACGTTTTTGTGTGTATATTTTAGTAGCAACGGACACAATCACGCAGCACCTGAAAGTGCTTACAGAAGTACTTAGGAGGCTTAGATTAGCAGGGTTGAAAATTAAGCTAGCTAAGTTTCTTAGCCGGTTTCTTCAGGAGGTTTGTGAAAGGGTTCTCTAATATAGCAGCTCCCATAACAGATGTATTGTGGGAAGACATTCAATTTCATGGAAGGAATCCCAGTAGGAGAGTTTTCAAAAGCTTAAGGACGTGTTAATGAATCCCCCTGTTTTGAAGCTTCCAGATTTAAGCAAACCTTTCACATTAGTGGCCGATGCCAGCCAGGAGGGTATAGGTGCTTGCCTTATGCAAAAGTTTGATGGGAAATTCCATCCCATAGCCTTTTATAGCAGGAAGTTTAGGATGAAGGGCAGCAATGAGAGATCAATGGCTACTATAGATAAAGAAGCCTTTGCAATGGTGTCGAGCTTGGTTCAATTTAAAATGTTACTGATGGGGAATAAAGTAAAAGTCCTTAGAGACCATAAGCCATTATTAGATCTTTTTAATAAACCCGATTTTTCGCCTAAAAAATTTCGATGGTTTCTAACTATCAGAGATTTTGATGAAAAGCTCAAATATATAGAAGCCAAATTAAATGTAGTTGCAGATGCCCTCAGTAGAAGTTTTCATGACACGAAATTATTTCAAGTTGCGCAAGTCACTAGCGAGTCTATACAATGGGATATGGCTCTCATAGAGCAAAGGTAGGATGAAGACGAGATTCTAGCAGACACAAAAGCGTTTCTTAAAGGGGAATTAGTTAGGAAACGTTATAAGTTGCCTTTTTTGGGTTTGGAGTTAGAAGGTAATCTATTGGTTAGGAAAATTAAATATAAATTGAGAACCAGTGAAAGTAAAGGAGATACGACACAGATAGTAATTCCGAAAGTCCTAATTCCAGTGGTTTTGGATATATTACATTGCAGGTTCGGTAGTCCACACTTGGGGATAGAAAAAATGTATAATGAGGTTTGTGCTAAATACATTTGGAAAAACATAGGGAAAGATGTGGAAATTTTTTTGAAAACTGTACACTGTGCAACGTATGGAAAACTGCAAGGATAACTTCATGCACATTAGGATCATATCCTATACCAAGTAGACCTTTTCAGAGAATACATATGGATATCCTGGGAAATTTTTCTGAGTCCAGGTATGCAAATAATTACTTGTTAGTGATAATAGATGAACTTACAAGGATAGTAGAAATTATCCCACTTAAGCATAAAACGGCTGAAGAAGTAGCTGTAGCATTTTTCAATGGTGTCATTTGCAGATACGGCTCACCTGAAGTTCTATTGACTGACAATGGCAGAGAATTTGCGAACAAAACTTTGGAATGTTTAGCGAAGTCATGGGATACAGAAAGTAACAATTATTCCATACAGACCTGAGGCTAATGGGTTGTGTGAACGAGTGAACAGGAAAGTGCTCAAGGCTTTCAGAGACTGTAGGTGGTAATGATAAGAATTGGGACAGATATATTGGTGTTGTTAGACACAGTATTAACACTATGGTTAGTGATTCCATTAAAATGTCTAAATTTGAAGCTTTGTTTGGTTGCCCAGCACGAGGCACATTTGATTTGCTAACTATATCTCATCATAGGGAGGATACGATCGAGGCATTGATATCCACAGCGAGAAAGAGACATGCTTGTCTCAGCCATAACCTTGAGACCGTAACCAGAGAGATGGTAGAGAGAAGTATTAGGAAAACATCTGATTCCAAGATCAATGTTGGAGACGAGGTATTTTTACAAATCAACGTGAGAAACGAGCTGAATTACAAATTAGGCCCGAAATTTTAAGGTCCTTTAAGAGTCAGTGAGGAGAAAATTGGAAGAAACAGGTCTGTCGAAATTAACACATATCTCAAAATTGAAAAGAATTAGTTGTGGCGATTAATATATTGTCGTGCAACTGCATTTTTTTTTTGTTCTCTGGTTTTGCAAATTGATGGCAAAATTTTTTTGAGGTTTTTTTCTCTTTCATTTCTTCTCCTGTTTTTTTCTTATTATGCTCAAACTGTGGCATTTGGCGTAAGGTATTCAGAGGTCAATATTTACATGGAACGTTGGTTTGAACATATGGCGAATTTCTGTTTTAGCTGAGAAACGTAACTTATGTCAGCATTTCTTCCTTCTTTCTTGATGGATGATTGGCTATACGTAACGAAGGCTAAACCTCTGGCAACAATGACATACAAATTTAAATACAAGCAAAGCAGTACACCTTTATGAACTCTGGAACCTCTCCACTGATAATTGTCATAATGAACAAACCAACAAAATATTTTAATATTTACAATCACACTTCGATTATTAGTCTAACTCCCAAAATAAGTTCCTAAGAAATTACAGTCTACTTTATAGGTCACAATCAGATTGACAAGATGTAGGAAATAGTTGGTAATTTTCAAAAACATAGTAGACAAGCTTGATTTCATAACTGCTATATCCAATGTCAAGCAATTTTTATTTAATGGCTATCTACCTATTTACTAAAAAAAAAAAAATAGCCGGTACCGTATATTGGATTTAAACCTTCACCAATAATTATTGTCAGAATGATGACTTCATGAGGCTCCACCCACTTCCTCCTCATTATAATTCAGGATAACACTCAAGGCTACCATGGGCATTGTTGGATTAGAAAATTTAACTTCTGGCTATAAAAACTAATTTCTCAAGTAGTTGAAAGAAGTGCTAAATGATCCTCAAGGATCCCAGCAGTTGGCCTTAACATTTAATTCATATATATTACTGCTATACTGTTGCGGCACTACTGATACAGTAGTATTACTATGCTAGCACTGATACCCCACCCACATCTATGTATATTTCCGCCATTCATAAAGTCTGGGTTTCTGAGCCGATGTAGTTTCTGTCTGGTGGATGGGTGGGGCAACATTTCGTCAAAAGGTGTTTACCTTGCTTACGTAATGAACGTTTTTCGACTCTTGGCTCGTAATCATTGGCCATGGCGTTGGCTAGATCATTTTTTCTCTATAAAAATTAAAACTATCGGGTTTAGGTTATTGATAATGCTCACAAAATTTGTGTGTGGTTGTAAAATATACATATGTCAACTTTCAGCTACATTCGATGCTTTGATAAGTAGTAAAGTACAAAAAACTGTGTTACAGAGACCCTGAATCTCATAGTAGTATAGAAATTTTTGGGGTTATTTGGAGAATAATGATTTCTGAGGTTGCAAGTCTGACTAGACAAATCTATAGTGTGATTTGAGCACCTGAGGTGTTCACAGGTGGATTTTTGCTGATAATGCTGTGATGAGTCTGGCTGCTGATTTTTTCCTTTCGGAGTTGATTACTCGGATATTTGCACTATTTTCGGAGATGTGGATTATGACATTCCATGGAGATGTATGCAAGGGGTCGTGTCTGGTCAATGAGATATGCTGCGGTAGCAAATTCCGTAAAGATATATACTGCATTTATGGGGAAAGTGTTGGATTATGTATGTGTTTTTTTTCTCTGTGTACATTTTGTAATGGGGAAAGTTCACTTATTATTATTGTTATTATTTTTTTTTCTTTTCCTACGAGGGATGTAATTGGGGTTAAACTTTACATAGCATTTCTATTTTAGACAGGAGATATAATTTATCGGGGTATGTGAGTTAGATAGAAGGGGTATACGGCATTATATTTCATGGACGTTAATTATATAAACAGTAAATGACAGCTATGCGTGGTAAAGCAAGACTAGTTATTCTATGATCATGTATACTTTTTAAATACGGACGCACAATGACTTTAGAGCATTCCCATCTTCATGTGATGGTGACGATAGAAACGGCTTGGTTCTACAATACCAGAGGTCGAGTCGAGTCTACACACGTGTGGCGATGCTATGGATTGCCTTTGCAACGGATGAGATGTCGTCGGTATATTGTCTCAGGATATGTTCTGGGATAAATCAGGATTCTACAATCTTCTACGAGGTGGGTGTGAGTCCCACTTGCATGGAAGTCACGGGATATTTCCTTGACAATGGGGTGGTGACCACGTTCCCTTCAGTAGAAAACGTTGAATCTACAGTTTCGCCACGAGGGGGTGTTGGATACACTTATGAGGGTCGCAGACATTGAATAATGGCGCGTGCTGAGCTGTTTCGAGATGGTTTATGTGCAAAGCCTGTGTCTACAACTATTCGTTGAGTTCTGCTTATCTTAGTGACGAGGATGAGTTTTTCATCAACAAACGTTACACAATTCCAGTGATTGCAGTTATGCTAGCCGTCGTACTGATCACAATTTGTGTGTTAGGAGTTCTTAAACTTCTGTGCATCCGGCACAAGGGTTCCAGCAACAGAGTTAGCCCTAAATAATGTGGCAAATTACAGTGTGCATTAGTTGCTGATGTGGTGTGCGACAGGAGTGCACAAAAGGAAGGTGTCCGAGCCATATTAAAAAAAAAAGTAAATGTGTTGGTGAATCATTGTGCGTCAGCTTTCTTGGCTTGGAGACAGAAAGAACCTAGTGATAGCCTTCCTCGAAGAAGGAATTGTTGAATGTGCATTTGT